>NW_006494613.1:9179465-9211240 GCF_000325575.1 Pteropus alecto
TTGTAGGAAGCTATAAAGGTTGAATGAAAAATAAGAGGAAGATAACAATTGAAGTTCATTATCTAAGACTAATCATCATGATCATTAATACCTACTTTGGACAAAGAATTACTCTAGGTGCTAAAAGAATTGACACAACACCAGGATTATATAATATAGCCTTTATTTTCAGCAAAATAGTAATATAATGAGCATCAAACAGCAGCAAAGATGTATTCCATTTACCAAGCATTTATTGATGAACAAAACACATGCTTATGTATAAATACGTTAAATATAGTTAATGAAAATACTTAGATGCACATAAGCAGACATGCTGGTGAAGCAGGTACCACTAGGATATGGAACTGAGTTTAAAAACTCAGTAAAAATTTCTAGTAAGAGTTAAAAATTATTTCTAAATATAATGGAAGAATAGGGGCCACTTTGAGAATATGGAAACTTTTGAGAAAAAATATAAAAGAACTCAGAGAAAATTAGATAAGAGAAACTCATATAAAAACTAAATTGTTGGCAAGGAGTGGGAGCGGAGGTTGAGCGGCAGGAGAATATGATAGAGAATTTAAAAACCTGGCCAGGAATTCTAACGTCAAAATTTAGGAAATTGAAAGCTTTTCATAAATTTGAGGAAAAAAAAATGTAAGCATGCTTACAGAAGATAAAGCTGCCCATCAGAATGCCCTGAATATGAGGGCACAGAATAGAAAAGTAATTAAGAGTTATAAAAATTTTGATATAGATTTCTTCTATAAAATCATTTCATCTATAATTGGAAGATTCTCAGTCCTAGATAACTGAAGAGAGTTTAATGCTAATTAGATTGTTGCAGTGATAAGATCTTATTTTTTCACATAAACATATTTTTTCTCCATTGACTACAAAAATATTTTCCTTTTCACTTTATCTCAGTAGCTCATTTTGATTATGCTCAGACCTCAGTGCATCACCTACACCTACCCAGTTAATCTGAGTAATTAAAAAAAAATGATGCATGATGCATTTATAGTTAAGTGAAATGAGTATAAATCGCACATAACAGCTGGATTCCTATACTTGGCAACATGGCACAGTTTGAGAAAAGCAATCATCTTCCTTTCCTGTTGGCAAAACACTTCACTGGTCTCTCCAATTTGAGTCCTCTTCAGGATTTAGTATCTTCTGACTTTGTAATGCACAGAACCCTACTTCCAGATGGACAGCCTTGTCATATGCTATTTTTATGCTACACTTTAGAATTTTAGAGTGGGAATAGTTATTCACCAGACATGGAATGTATCATTTATTGCATATACTGGAGCAGCTTTTCAAATCAGTATGCTCAACCAGCTGCTGCTGAGCTTAATATGCTCATATGAAAGAAAACATGCATAAGTCGAATGGCATACTTTTAAATGTTCTTATCTTGTGTGGCACTGATAGGGACTGAGGACAACTCAAAAGAGAAGAAGGCAAGATTTTTGCCCTTGAAGGATTTCCAATTTAGCATGGAGATTAAAACAAAATGTATATATTTGACAAGAATTTTAAAATCAGAAAGCATCTTGATAAATGTATTATGCATACACAGGTGCAGGGTGTGTGCGTGTGTATGGGGGGAGAAATATCAAAATTGGACTGTCATGTAACAGAAGATTTCCAGATGCAGATGAGTTTTAACTAAATCTTGGAGATTTTATATATAAATTTCAATAAGAAAACCTATATTTGTAGTATTAAAAAAGTTAACAGAAAAAGTGAAATATTATTTAGAGCAGCTAGAAAATTGAATTGGTTGGAATGAAAAAACTATATATATAACTGAGATATGACAGAAATAAATAGAAGATGAAGTGTTTGGACTTGGGATTTGGTATAAAAATACAATAGGAAGACACTGGAAATGATAGAAGGCATGAAAATGGCATTTAAAAAAGACAAGTTTGGTAACCATTTGCAGAAATATGGTCAGAGATCAGCTGAGTAATTCAAGCATTAAAGGGATAAGAGCCTAGTCCACAGAAATGGATAAGAAGTGGTAACTTCTCCATCAAGTTGTGATTCTCTGTATTTTCCTGTCTCTCCAATATAAGATTAGTATTTTAGTGGCTTATTAAGGGAGTGCTTATAAAATTACTTTTCTTAATAGTGGCTTATTAAGGGAGTGCCTTATAAAGTGAAGTCAATAAGAGATATTGCCACCTCTCTAAATTTTGCCTAGAAATGTTTGTTGAGTTATGTGGGGTTAGAAGAAATTTGAACTTTCGTGAAGCATCTAAATTAAAATGAAAATAAGTCTTTCTCTTTATTTCTTTTCATGTATCATGTACCCTGAATCATAATCAAGTGGCGTCAACTTATAAATCAGATTATTGCCCATCCCTTAAGTATTAGTTTTTTGTTTGTTTGTTTGTTTGTTTGTTTGTTTTCAGGAAGTAATTTGAACTGAGTTTGAGAGATACCTCATCTTCAGCTAAAGATAGTGCTTAGTGGTTCACAAGCATTCTCTGTTCACTACACCTGTGGGGTATGATGAAGCACTATCAATATTGGGCTGGCTATAGATATAATTCTGTGAGTCTGGGGTAGGTGGTGAATAATGGTCAGGGCTGTATTATTTTTGAAAGTTCTATTAGTATTAATTTGGAATCCTGATTTTTCCCCTAAAACTACAATCATGAAAATCATTGACTTATGGAGTTTTCTTTGGGGGGGAGTTTTGGTGGGATGGAAGACATTTTTTCATATATAGCATATTTGTTTAGAAATAAATAGTGACCAACCAAATGAGAAAAGCAAAGTTTATTTATTCTGCACTTCCTCATAGCAAGGGAGTCAGCCACCATCACTTGTGCTTTGGCAGACACTCAAAAGCAGGCAGAAAAGTGGGAAAGCTTTATGCTGGAGAGAACAAAAGACTTCAGGTATGCCCTGATTAGAGGCTGTTGGCACAGGGAAGCCATAGGCAGGCTAACTAGAAGATTTGATTGGTTAGGGGTGTCTATTTAGATTTTTCTGGTTGGTCCTAAATTGAAAGCAGAAACAAAAACTATGGAAGCTGTCAGTTATTAATCGAGTTCTGGCCATATTGAACTGACTGATATAGAAGTTATTGTTTAACTTCCTGGAATATTACTAGATAACAATCTGGCTTCCTGCAGGTCTGACTTACAACTGGCTGGATTCCTGGGCTGTTTATTGTGGATAAGAGAGTTGGTTTCCTGGGCCTGTTGTTGCAAGTTGTAGGTTGAAGTTCTATTTTTATATACGGTCTGGCCCTGGTTCATTTGTATATTCACTCTCTCAGTTGCTGTTGACATTTTCTCCCAACAGAACTATCCTGTCATTGCTTAATGCTTGTTTTACCTCATCCCTTAGCATACATGCAAATGTGTATCATAAAATTTACACAGATTGCTAGCTGCCCTTCTCTTAATGTTTGCACTTAAAATTTTTCCAGTTTATGTTGTTTAGTGAGAAAGTCTCTGTGTTTTTTTTAATTGTTAATTTAAAAATACTTTGTTCTTTATATAAATATCAAGAAATCAAGTTGCCATTCACTAGAAAAGCCTTAATTCATTTTGATGACAAATTCACTCTGTTTTCAAAATTGACTACTGCTTCATCACATCTCATAATTGAAGGCTGGACTATACTAGTTGATATCTGTCCTAACTACTTAGTAGCATGGCCATGTCACTCTCTGTGGCTCTATGCATTCTACCTTGCCCTGTGTCTCTAAAACCTTCCCTTCTTCATTTCTATCTACTTCTCAGCACCAGTATTGCTATAATCATCTTAATTTCTGAATCAAAGAAAAGAAAGTAATTAGTAATAAGGTTGACTTATGGAACAGTGCAATAAGAAATACTTATGTGGACAATGTAACAGAATATTTGAAATCAGGATTGCTTTGTAAAATACAGGTTATGTGGTATATTATTTTTGATGCTTTTGGTTGCAATAAACAGAGGACAGACAATATGCAAAACTGCTTAAGCAATTAGAAGATTTATTATCCCAGGAAAGAAATCCAAACGAACAATTTTAGGTTTGGTGAACTCAGTGAATTAATATATCTACAGTGACTTAGGTTTATAACATCTCCTCATCTGTGTCACGTCATCTTCAGTATGTTAACTCTTGTCTTCAGTCACTCCATTCATGATAATAAGTTAGCAGCAGCAACTCTGTATTAGTTTTCTAGGAATGAGTGGCTTAAACTATAGACATGTATTGCCTTATTGTTCTTGAAGGTAGAAAAGTTTGAAATCAAGGTCTTGACAAGGTAATTTCCTTCTGAGGGATGTAAAGAAGAATCTGCTTCATGCCTCTCTCTCCTAGTTTCTGGTGAGTTGCTGGCAATCTTTGAGATTTCTTGGCTTGTATATGTATCACTTCAGTCTCTGTCTTCATCTCCACATGACATCCTCCCTGTCTGTCTTCACATGGCCATCTTCTTATAAAGACAACAGTCATACTGGAGTAAGGACCCAGCCTATTTCCATATGACCTCATTCTAACATTTCATCTGCAATGATCCTATTGCCACGTAAGGTTATTTTTCTGAGATATAGAGGTTAAGACCTCAACATACCTTTTATTGTGAAATACAATTCATGCCATAATGAAGTCCTTGCATAAATGACATCCTTATATAACAATGTTCAAAGACTGAAAGAGCAAATGTCTATTCTTTATTTTTTCTTTTGAACATTATACTTTCCTGTGCTCCTACCTCACACAAAATGGACTTCTCCAAGCATCTCAATGGTAAGAAAAGTATCACCTGCCTTTGTTTAAACCAGTCAAGCGAGGAAAATGGAATTACTGTTATTGTCTTAGACTAGAGATTGGCAAACTTTCATTGTAAAGAATTATATAGGAAATATTTTAGGCTCTGTGGGACATATAGTTTCTATCGCAACTACTTATTGCTGCCCCAAAGCATCCATAGAGAGTAATGAATAAGAATGTCCCAATAAAACTTACTTATATTTTGCAAATATAGTTTCTGAATTTGACCCAAGGGCCATAGTTTGCTAACCCCTGGCTTAAACTAAAATAAATATACTATCGAGTTGGTGACTTACTCAGACATCCTGACCAATTTAAAGCTGAAACATTTTTTTCCCTTTTAATAAAAGGAAGAAATTTGATATTTGTTAGAGGACAATTTATGGTTGTCTATAGCGCTCAGCCTCTGTAATCTTGAGTGGCTTATGGTACAGTTTGTCATGACTGCCATTTAAAAATGCTGCCTTGTAGGACAGGTTTTGAGCATAAGAGCATAGCATGGGGGTCAGGATGACTGTGTTTAAATACTGGCTTTGTAATCTGCCAGTTGGATGGCCCTAACAAGTTACTAACCCTTCTGTGCCTCAAATTCTCATTAGTAAAATGATGATAATAATAGTATATACTTTAAATATAACATTTTATAGTTTTGTTGTGTGGATTAATTAAACTAGAAATGACTATTCGTTTACATGAACCATTGTAAGTGGTTGTATTTTGAGTATGTGGCTTATTGCCACATTGTGGAGAGACAAGAATTTGAGGTAAAATTATTATATAAATTTGCTCTTCCCGACAGTATTCTTTCTTAGACTACCATTCTTTAACATCCTTTCAGGATTAATGAATTAATTTATATAATTACATATGTGAATGAATAATAGGTACTAAAATGAGCTACAGTATAGGAAGGGATAAGACTGCCAAGTTTAATGATACTCATGGTCACAGCTGGAGAAAAATGGACCATAGCACAATAGATTCAGCCTATGGATTTGGATTCTATTGGCCTCTACAATCAATACAGATCACCCTAGTATGTAAAGAGCAGTAGTGATCCATACTGGTGATGACACTTGGCCAAGGAAACCCACAAGGTTTGTGCCTGCCCTGCTCAAGTTGGTTTTTATCGCTCGTACATAGAAGCAGTTTAACTGATGCTGTGTCTAATCTCATCAATGCTACTTGTCCCATGCTTACTGGGTTCACAGCACTATTGTTTACTCAGGGAGAGAAGAGTCCTTAGAATGGCAAAACTTGGCTTATATTCGTTTTCTTCTTCCTAGAACTCACATTAGTGAAGCCTTTCTATAGAACAATAATTTAACCACTACTCATTTTTCTTTTTCAGGCTGCCATTAAAATCTACTAGAAATGACATTATTGAATAAGTCTTCCTATCCATCTCTTTATATTCCATATTTATTTTCTTTACAATCAAAATCAGGCTTACCTTTTCTTGCTGTTGAATTTCAGAATTTTAGAAAGGGAAGGGACCTTTGCCATCACGTGGAGACCAATCAACTTAATACAGAAAAAAAGTGTTAACCAAAGTCATAATGCCTTTAATGCCAGATATTTAATGTTCTTTATGCTACATAATATTTTTATGGAAAATTTCAAAACATATACAATTTAAGAGAATGATATAATGAACCCTTTATGTACCTATAACTCAGGTTCCACAATTTTTAGTTCTTGTCTTTGTTTAGTTTGTGCTAAACTTAGGCTGGTCACATTTCCTAGTTTAAATCAATATATGACTGCTAATTGTCTTAACTTTACTCTCTCAAAGGTGTTGTCATTTAGATAATGAATCATATAGTCATCCTATCTATAGACCTTACTAACCGCCCCTCCCAACATGCTGACACTGGGTTATTTTGAAACAAATCCCAGAAACTCCTATCATCTCATCTATAAATATTTTTGAATAAATTTCTTTCTTAAAAGCAATTCTTATCTTACCATATGTTTATTTTCTCCAAAATCATATTAAAATTTTAATCAATAATAAAATATTTGAAAGTATAAAATGCTATATCTATACTAGATAATCTTCTTATCCTCTGCCACTTCTTTTACCTTTTTTTATCTTTGAGCTGCTTTTTATGCTTCAGATGAACTATTTTGACTAAATTGACTGATCAATGTTAACTTGTGTGACTCATTATTTGACTTCAGGGACTGCTTAGTTAGTGGATTGGCCAAATTCACTGGTATCTTTGGCACCTACAGGTTGCTAAATGTATGATACATGTGATACTGTTTAGGGCTATGGTAAGACAAAATAAATTAAGTTTAATAAATATTATTTCTGTATGTATTGCTAACTGTAAAATTAAATACATAGAAAAAAACTTTCAGTTTTTGATGTTTCAGAAAGCTCTAGTAATTGTCTTTTTTTCCCTACTACTGTATAAAATATTAACTGAGAAAACCTATTTGGATATAAAGATTAATTAAAATATGAGAGTTTTATATCAGCTAGTTTGAGGCTTTCATATAATGTTTTATTTTGTAGTTGAGCAAGAAATTTGTTTATGCATGGCACAGTATTTTGTATAAGATGTGATTTTAATAGTGCCAATTATTGCCTTTTTCTTAAGTTTTCTTAAGTTTTAAGATGGATATGACAGTAGCAAAACTGGAATGGAAGGACCGATATGATTAACTCCTAGTTAATAATCACTTTTATCTAAAGCATCTTCCTCTAAAATATTATACGACAAAACTTTCTCTGCTCTTGGAATTTGCTTCTGAAGATCCTGAGATGAGCCATCACAAAGACAACAACCACTTGGGAATATTTCATTCAGTATAAACCAATAGAGTCCAAGTAGATTTCTAGCTGAGACATTTTGAGCAAATTGTACATCAGGCTTTCTGTGTAATAACAAAAGTCTTAAGACCTTTTTCTTAAGACAAGTTCTGAAGCTCTTGGTTCATTTAAAAACAAAAACAAGTTGTGCGCACACGTGTGTGTGCGTGTGTGTGTGTGTGTGTGTGTGCGTGTGTGTGTGTGTGTGTAAAAACTCAGGATTTATTTTTATTTATTTATTTTTAATCATTAAAACTTAACCTATCTAATTTAAGCAAAAGCATCACTGATCTTAGAATTGAAGATACTGGGATTGGCAATCATGATCCATTTCCTGATTAGTTTCTCTCCTTCTCTCTCTCTCCCCTCTCCCTCCCTCTCTCCATTTCCTTTAAGGTTCTTGGTTTCCCTGAGGTCTCTTTGCCTTTGGGTTAAAAGCTATAAAAGTCTGTGTTAGAAGTTACAATGCAATTCACTTTGCTTGGCCCTGTGTTTATGACATGATTGGTATCTTTGAGCAGGTGGAGAATTGGAAAAGCGTTACATCTAACTCTGTGGCATAGTCTGATTACAGCACAGACTACAAAGCAGATTTCTTTGCTCTGATCCTAGGTACATCCTATTGCTCTTAGACTGACATCAGGAGTGGTTCTGTCTTTCTAACTTTTCCCAAAGACCAGATTATTTCTGGTTCTGGGCCTTGGCTATAATTCTAGTGTGTTATCAGTTGTCAAGGTATGCTCTCTACAACCTTAATACATCCTGACAATCACTATACTGAACGATTATTCCCTAACGTCTAAGAAATTCCTATCCTTATCAAATATTGCAAAAATTTTCACGTACATATGCAACTAAAGAAAAGAAGTTAAGCCCAAAGCTTTTAGCTTAATTGTGCAAGCAGTCAAGATAGAAGAGTCAGATACCGCATCTTCCTATTGCAGTGACTTGTATTTTCTTAAAGTTAAGCCTCAAACCTTTCTAAACTGGAATGCATAAATAAAAAGATAAAGGAATTGAACTTGATTCCTGAAAATGGAACTTTAAATATTTAGAAAAGAACTTTCTGTAAGAGTGGGCAGAAATCTGTTCATCTTCCACAATTCTAAAGAACAAGGCAAAAGGTCTACTAGCTATAAAAAGATAGAGATAAGAATAGCTGGAAAAGCTTAAATAGCACCTTTTTTACTCATTTACATCCTCTTCATGGTTCTGATTTTCCTCTAAGAAACCATTTTAGAAAGCGAATGAAGAAATGTATCTGGAAGTTGATAATATGCTAAAAGAACTACAGAATAAAGATAATTTGAAAGTGAGGGGAGAAAAATCTTTGTAGAAGCTACTTTGTTTTTTAATGATTACCCACCTTACCTTAACTGATATTCTATAGATAGGCCTAATGTCAATTTTGAAAGGAATTTTTTAATATCTAAACATTTGTTTTGGCGATGTCAGAGTGTCTCTTGGACTGGAAATACCTTTGTTAGTTTCAGAGGATCAGACAAAGTTTTATATGCAAAATGACTTTCTAGAGAAATAAGCATTTCATTAGGCAGCTGCTTGGAAATGTTAAGAGATGCTAATTGCTTGGCAGACTTACATGAGCAGGGAACACAGAGGATTTTTGTTACCCTAACTCATTGAAAGCAAAAAGTGACACCAATTTGAATCTAAGAAATCTATTTTCTGGTTGTGTTACTAACTTTTACATTGCTTTAAACAACTTTATTTATTTTGTATTTCTCATAAGATATCAGATATAATTCAAGAGAGAGTAAGACAATTTAATTCTTCAAGATGTGAAGAGTCTCAAACACAGTGATTGTTCTTTGTTAAATGAACTTAAAAAGAGTTTGAAGGCTTTAGCTATAACTAAATGATAAAGATTTATTCAAGGATCTTAGAGTTTGCAAACTGATAACACAGTTAGGCAAAAACCCAGAAGTGATCCAAAGAAGAAAAAAACGTTTAAAGGTCTTAGAGTAAAAAGTACATTCTTGCGAATTATCAGTCCTGAATCTTTATTCCTAGGGTTGATCCAGGGTGGTTATTAGTCATAAGTCAGACAGTCAGGATGATGGATGCCAGGTGGTCCAGAAAATGGATGCCAGGAGATCTGGTGACTTCCAGTGGTCTGGATAATGGATGTCAGGTAGATGTATATATGAGTCCTTCAGGGAGTAATCAGAGAGTTATCTGGAAGTCCGGATGTATATCTAGGTATTGATGCAGGACTGGAAAAATTTTTAAAAATGTTTAAGTTCTCAGACTAATTAGAACAAGAATAGAGTCTTTCCTCATGCTTTAAACTTCATAATGTTGATAATTCTAGCAGCTTAGATAAAATGACTCCATTTTGTATATTCTCTATCTTCGCTCTTTCCTCAGCTTGAAGGCCTAGATGTCTTTCCCAAGAAGTTTCATTCTTTCAGTGAAAAAGTTCTCACATATTATTAATCAAACATTAAACAAATAATATCACATCTAGAGGTAGAGTTAATTACTAGTCAATTTCAGTCCTAAGAAAAAAGTGAAGTGTTTATCTGCACATTGTGGCTAAAAAATGGTTAGCAGGTCTTTACTGAAAACGACAATAAAATATTCATTTATTGAATATTTCCATCTTAAGCAACCATGTCTTTTGTTGAAACTTTACATTCTCCATTGTTTTAAAAAAACAAAACTTGACCTTCCAAATAAAAGTCTTTTAATTAGTAAGTAATAAGCTTTACGTTTTTAATGAGTATTATGAATAATTTCAAAAGTCATTTGCTTTTCTTTTTTTTAATGCTAAAAAATGGTTAACTTTATTAAACAAAGATCAGTTCATTTGACAAAAAATTTTAAACTGTGAAAACCTGGACAAAGAGCATGTAAATATCCTATTATATAGTGAAATTTTGTAGCTGAGTAGAGTTCCAATAGTATTGGAACTAAAAGGTGAATTGCCAGAGCAATTTCAAGAAAATATTACGTCAGAATTTGCTGTGTGATTTGAAAATGCAGAATGGCTGCAGGAAAAAAAAGCCTACTTAGCAGATATTTTTCATCACATGAATAAGTTGAACAACTCTGTTGTAAAGAAAACCTGGAAATGTTTCCACTACTATTTGGGCTTGAGATTGAGTAAGAATACTATCATTTATTGAAAACCATCAGGAGTTATTTAAATCTTAAAACAAAAGAGGATTTTCAAAAGTCATTTATGCCTTATAACAAAACCAAAGCACATTTACTGAGTGCTTATTCTGTGTCAGGCATTGCTCCAGTGTTTAACATATATTAACTAACTTAATCCTTACAACAAGTAAGTACTATCATTACCATCACCCTCATTCTACAAAGAAGACAACAGACACATAGATTTCAGGTAGCTTGCCCAGAGCCATATAATCAGAAGTGATAGAGCAAAAATTTAACCCAGTTTAGTCTGGATATAGCACCTACATGTAAACACTACACCAGTGGTCTTGAACTTCAGTTTGCATCAGAATCACTGGAAGCTTGTAAGATGCAGATTGCTAGGCCCCAGGACCAAAGTTCTTGATTCAGCTAAGTATGGAGTAGGGCCAGAAAACTTGTGTTTTAAAAAGTTCCAAGGTTACTGATGCTACTCCTGAGAGGTCTGTATTTTCAGAACCTGTGTGCTGTGCTATAGTAGTATTTAGTTTACTTAGAATCATAATCTCTTCGACTGGACCAGACTGCTGTCCTTTAGAGAGCAAGAGAATATGTGTGTTGTATTCATTTTTCAGTTTTCCACAACTGGTGTTTGCAAGTAGCAAGTAAATACTCAATACGTATTTATTCAAAGTAGCAATGAAAGAAAAAATGAATGAATCTCCGGAATCCCCTTTTAAAATGTGAAAGATCCAAAGAGTCATATTCAATTAAGCTATCACCTTACAAATAATTTAGTAAGAATTTATTTATTAGAAATTAATAAATTTACCACTTAAAAAACCCTAGAGGGATTTATGGCAGGGCTCTCTGATGCAAATTATGAGAAATGACTGGGAACAAGCCAAGCAACAATGTTTGAGGACAGTCCTGGGTGTAATATTACACTGTAGGATCTGGAAATGAAAACATGAGGCTAATTCAAGCTTTATTGTATGAGTAGGACTCCACAGTGGGAAAGGAACACTGAGAAAATAGAAAGCTGTTCCTTTGCTCAGGAACAAAACTTCTGAGAAAATGTGAAGTTTATGGACTCCTTTGAAAAGACTACAGAAATGTGGTAGAGAGAGCTAAGACTTTAGAGGCAGGCAGATATGGGTTCAAAATGTTGGTTCTGTAACTTATTAGCTGCATGTCACTGAGTAAAAGTACAATTCAACCTTCACTTTCTCACTTGACTCATAGGATTAATATGAAGTTCAAGCAACTTAACATAAATAAATTATACATCAGCATGTGTATGATTGGCACTCACAAAAAGTTAGTTTTTTTCTTTCTCTAACATTTTCAATTCATGCTACAAATTAATGCCATATTCTACACTTGGCAAGGAGTCATTAGTAAAAGAATAAATATGTCTATTTCTCTTTCATTACATATTTACTATGTGGAATAGACTTAAATTTGTTGGACTAGTCACTAAATTTGCTTGTATTATTGCTGTGCATTTTATACTTGACTAAACGGAAGGTCCAAGATTGATTTTTTTAAAGATTAAATTTTCATTCTTTTTTTGCACTACATATCAAGGATAATTTATTCATATTGGCTATGTCTGATCAACAACATGTAAACTATCAGTGCTGTACCTTTGTTCTTTTGGTATATCTTGATTCCTCCTAGAAAAGGTTTTCTTCTCTACCTTAAACAAAAAAGAGACACTGAAGCACAAACATGTGAAATGATTAGAAGAAAAAGTTGTGTAGTGTTAGAATTCAGCTTTTCAATGCCCACTTCAATGCTTTCTGTAAGATGTTGCTGCTTCACCGAATTACAAACAATAGAAACTGATATATTTCTGTGTATTTGTATTAACCACACTAAAAGTTTTGTTATAATACTATAGGAAAGTTTTCACATCTTAGAAATCACTTATTCATGTTTTAGCAAGACCATTTGATGCAACACTTAATTAAAAATGTTTCCTTCTTTTTAACCATTGCATTTAGCGCTTTACTTCCCCTCCTCCCTTGTTAGTTAGGTTTTGGCAGGAAATGAGATGGAAATGAGGAGAAAACTTCTTGATGCTCATAGAGCTCTGCAATTATACTTACTCTACCTGGATTAGTATACATGTTATGGTAGTCCTTTCATGTATTTCAAAACAATTTCCAAGCACATTTCTAAAATTTAAAGCCAGTTCTAAACCAAAGCATATTTTGCTTTAAATCTGTAGTTTGTCTTTTTTTGAAAACAAAACAAAACAAAACTGACAATAATGATCAAAATGAACTGTTTAAAACATTTACTGCATCCTACCCAATTATGTAGATAATACCCTCTATCTATAAAATGTCTCATTTTACTTGAAAACATCCTTTTCCCTTTGACTGCTGTATTCCCTATTTTCTCATTATACATTATGGACCTCTACAGAGAGCAAAACTGGGAGGTGTTCTAAGAATGCTGTAAAGCATTTCAATTATTGCTCCCACAGTCATGGTTGCACATCCTTGTAGTCAAGGATTTGTTGGAAATTCATATGCACACCTTTTTTCTTTTTAAATGATTAAAAAGCTCTTTGCATGTCTTTGTATTTTAATGGGTCTCCAAAACGCTGTTGCTTTATGAAATAGCCTTTATAATGATACACCTTTTCCTTTTAATTTAGGTGTCAACACATAGAGATGTAAATATGCTAAGGTACTTGATAATAGGCGAAGAGAAGGTTCACCTTTAAATCACTAGCTATAAGCTAGTTAAGAACAATGGGTTATTTATCGAATATCAATAAAATAATTGCATCTCTATGAAGTAAAAGAGTTTAATGACTGCCAAAAAAATCTAAATAGGTATTTAACTTCAGTGACTGTAGGTCTCTACCACTGGTTCTGGACCTTAATTCAGTCCTATTAGACCTGAGACCTAATGCACAATCCCATTTGTAACCTAGGCTTCCTGTAGGGCATGGTAAACAACTGGGTAGTATTTGAAACTGAGACTCATTAATTAATTGATTGGGCCATTCACTTAACTAGTACTGAGTACCTACCAAGTTCCTAAGTATAGTTCTAGGTACTGAAGATAAAGCAGTGAATGAAACAAATTCACCACCTTCATGGAGCTTATATTCTAGTGTAGAGAGACAAACAATACAAAAATAAATTATTATATAATTTCAAGTGGTGATAAATAACATGAAGAAAAAGTAAAGCAGGGTAAGGGAGTAGAGACTGGCTGGGGATTAATCCAGTTTAGGTGGAAAGAATGTATAGTATTAGAATCTGTGATAAGTAATATCTCTTAAAAGATCCTTGGCAATTACAATATGAATAATAGACAAAAATTATTTATTAAATGAATGAATGAATGAATGAATGAAACACTATTTCATCTAGTCTCCAAGAATCATTGTTTTAAAAGTCTTATCATGGATTTTTATTAAGAGGTAAGAGATTTCAATCTCAGGAGAAGGAAGTATGTGTGATGGTGGTGGGTGCTGTGCTGTCTAAAGTGAAATGTTTAAGTAGGAAGCCTTTTCAAGTACAGGAAGTCACTGACATCAAAAGTGTTAAGATTCTATATCCATATATTGGGGCAATAAGTGAACTAAATAATAGTGACATTTCATGTACTTTGAGCACTTGAGTTCCATGACATCTGACATCAGTGTAAATAATCATAAAAAAGAGAAAAATATAGATAAATAGAACATCCTTCAAATACATAAATCAAGGCGTTTTCTTTTATATTGGGTAGCAATAAATTAGATAAAGATTGAGTAGGTCCTTTATTGATAAAAAATGTACTTTAGAATAAAAAAAATAAATAAATCATATCCTGTCACTTTAGTATATAAACTAGGAGTATACAAAGAGCCCAAAGACTATTTTAACTTCTTACCACATACTCTCTACAAACATAATAGGCCACTACATCAAAAACATTTGATGGATTGAAAATTTTGTCTTTCAACAAGAGTCCCCATTACTATGTGAAATGTTCTCAAAGGAATTCCATGGCCTGAGTGCCTCCTCAGAAACGTAAATATTGAATTGAAAATGCCTCATAACTTAGTATTTTACCCTTCCTAGGTGAGAGTTTTATTTATGTTAGAATTAAAGCCTCAAAGGAAAGGCAGGAAACTTCTTGATGAGGACCAAGGCATCTGGCAGGTAAGGGAGATATTTTGAGGAAATTCTTAACCTTTTACCAGCCAGTCATTTCACTTAAGAGTAGTGCTATGTACTCTGATTACATAAATAGGCAGGAAAATTTAGCTTTTTGCTACCTTTATTCAAAGTTAATTTAAAAAAAAAATTTCTACATTTATCTATTATGTACTCATTGCACACAACTAAAGCTTTATACCTCACTTACTGAAGTAATAAGCAACACACACACGCACATACACACAGAGAGAGAGAGAGAGAGATTGACAGAGAGTGAGAGAAAGAGAGAAAGAGAGAGTGACAGAGAGTGAGAGAGAGAGAAAGAAAGAAAGAGAATAAAAACATCACAAATAAAACCTGAGTGTTTCTTGTTCAGGACTCACTTTCTCTTTTACATTTAATGTGTGTTAAATTGTTGGCATTTCACATTTTCTCCTCTTTTGTAATGCTTTACTCCGGTAGTAACCGAGAGTACTACAGCTTACAAAAAGGAACTTTTATCCATAAAAGAGCTTTTCTATTGAATGAATCAGAAGATAAAACCAAGGCACTTTTTAAATATATCTCTATCATTTTTTTTCTCAGCTTGTTGCTCTAGACCTTGAGTTTAAACTAGTTCAGAATCAATCAACTCAACTCAGAAATAGAATGAAAGACTTTGCAGAAGAAAGTGAGAACAGAAGAAAATATATATTTTTACATCTCCTATCGCCCCTTGTATCTCAGATGGAATTTATCACTGTCTCACACAGAATCAGGGCACGTGGTGAAGCACTTGGAGAACAGATGCTCAGGTCAAGCAGCCAATACTGTCACATAAATTGTGAGGTGTATTCAGAGTCATTAAACAAGATGGTAAACGAGGCAAAAAATATGTGACTATTCCATAAAAATAAAATCTAACCTTCATAAGTTATTATCTAGAATATAGTGATAGTAGAAAGCAAATCTGGGTTGACCTTAGAAAAGAAGTCGATTTACAATTTTGCAACTCACAGGAACACTGTAAAGTAAGAATGGACACTCCTTGAGGTAGAAAGAGAGAAAGTTTCATACTTTCTATCAAGTTACATTCATGTAGATGGCTTGGTGAACGTTTTAGAAATTAATAACTTGATTAATTTTTGAAAATGTATTTTATCAAGAATTATCAGACTATAGATTTTTAAGGTTAATATTTCTTATATTTAGTATTATTTCTAATGGAGACTTAGTGATAACCTAAAGACAAGTTGGGTATTCTCCTAATTTAGAATTTGAATATGAAATAGAGGGATTAAAATGAATTTCCGGGACTGTTCAGGCCATCAAAGAGCTGAACCCTAAACCCAGATTCTTTGTACCCTGAGACCATCGCCGAGTTCCAGCAGACTTGGGGAGATGACTATTTCAGCTTCTGAGTCAGGGGAGTTCTGTACCTCGTTCTCGACTCCCAGTTCCTGCACAATGTTTCCATGTGCCCTGACTTGAACAGTAGGCTCGGGACCGACGGATGAACCAGCAGTTGAGCATCGCGAGGGGCAGAAGTGCCAGCACGCAGCGTCTTTCAGCATATCCCTCTGTTCCTCCAAAGCATCAATGAGAACATGGCTACTTCAACCTCACCAAGACCATTCAGCGGTAGATCGTAGACAAGCTAGCCAAAGCAGGTACCAAGCAGGCCACTCCACAGGGAATGCTGGGGCACCTGCCAGAATCTTGACATGGTGGTGTTGTCTGCCATTGAATGCCATGGTGTCTACCGATGGGCTCCAAGTCGTGGTGGTCACTGCTGAAAAAATAGTTTAGATGAGCTGAGTGAGGAGGAGATCAAAGACAATCTGATGGATTTGCTGAAGAAAAAGTGATTGCTGTTTATGATCCATTCATTTTTCCTTACACTGTTTTTTTCTGTTTGTTTGGTATGTATGTATGTATGTATGTATGTATGTATTTATTTATTTATTTCCCAGAAACAGCAGCTGCACACAATCACTTATTGAATATAAAGGGATATATATTCAGGTTTTTGAATTTATGTCCTTTTTCATAAATCGGAGAGCTGAGTCTTATCCTAAATTATATTCAAAATAGAACTGCCCTCCCTTTAAAAAAGGGAAGAGGATGGGGATTGGAGCCTGGGAATAAAAACAAATAAATGATATTAGAATAATATAATAAAATAAAAGGATACATGATATTAGAATAATATAATAAAATAAAACGCAAGAAACCAAACGTAACTGTTTACTGTGTACATAGGTAAAAGCCTTAGGAGTAAAGGCCCAACAATGCTCTTGTGCATGTTGTGTTAAGATCATCAGTTAACCTTTAGGCTATCATGGCTTTAGTACTCACAACGATCAGAGGAGAGCCTTTCTTGGAGGAAAGGGAAACTTTCCTCCAAGATGTTGGCTGACATGTATGGCCATCAACTCAGGTAGAGCAGAACTCATTTTCTTCCAGTTTCTCTTTCATGATGGATCATCCTTAATTTTTTTCTTTTCTCTTTTGTAAAGCTCATTTTTATGGGTGCTCTGAAAATATTGATTATTGATTTTACAGTTATCATGAAGTTGATAAATGCTCAAAGTTTCTTCCCAAAGACAATCTTTTAAAATAAAATTGTAAAAAGATGAAAAGCTCCTAAAGGAAAGTAGTAATGTCCATGAATGTGTATTTCTCTTATATTTATACTACAGGGGTATGTCTTGTCATTGGTGCTTCTTAACTCACTCATTAATTCATCTATTCATAAACGTGAATTGAGTGTCCACTATGGGTCAGACACTGTGAATAATACCTCATTTAGTTATCAAGGAGTTTTTATTCTCTGGGGACACTAGTCAAGGACCAATGATGAAACTGTCATAAATGTTATTCTACATGTTTGCATAAAATATTACAGGGGAGCAGAGAAGGAAGAAGTATGTCTTTAAAGAAAAAGTAACATCTAACTTGAATCTTAAATTCAGATGAATTAGCTTGGGAGAGGAGGGTATTTCAAGCCAATCGAACTTCGGACCTGAGTGAGTCATGGTACTGTCACTACGGGCAACCCCATCTTAGTGTTCTGTCTGATAGGTTCTTGGTATATAATAGATGAAGGAATTTACATGAGTGGAATGGTAAGATTATAAAGATATCTCTAAAGTTTTTGAGTCATATAAAATTGTTTTTATAAGGCTGATGTAGTAGCTTCTCAGAGGGAATAAAAATTATTTCTGTCTTTAGCATGACAAAGATTCTCTCACTGACCAAACTCAACTCAGTCTTCTTTGAGCTCTTTTTCAACTAGACCTGACTTTCAGATTTCCATGATTATCTCAGCATTGTCCAATTTTAGTGAGAACCCTGCTTATTTCGCTTAACCAGAATCTCCCATCCTCCATATCTGATCACTCTACATATCTAATAGGGTTCTTCATTCTCTATCACCCTCCAGGTGATGTCTCATCATCCTGGCTTACCTTCAGCAAGAGTCCTGTTAGGTTGGTTTAACCAGAATTCCCCTTTCTTCTGATATTTTCTCTTAGTAATTTTTCACGCAATGGCCCCCATCTTGCTCCTTGGCTATATAGTTACATTTGCCCAGGCTATATTTGAAGTTGAGTCCCATCTTTCTCCCTCACTGAGAGACTCCATTGTAGTAATCTCTACACTGATCTCCACGTCCCATCTCTCCTTGAATAAAGTCTTCCTTACTCTGCTCTAGCAAGTGTCATTGAATATTTTTTTCTTAACAAGCATTACCATACTTCTTATTATTGTGGTTGTTCTTTCCTCTTTCATTCTCTTTGGAATAACAACAATGTGGTTCTTTTATATCAAGGAGTCAGAAAATTCCAGAGCTAAAGAGTAGGGAGAAATGAGATAAAAGTGATTCTAAAACCATAAGTACTTAAAAAAAAAAATTACCAATGATTTATACTGTGTATTTTAGAGACTTCTATAGTAATGTACAGTAGTTCTGTAATTAATTCATACAAACTCAACAGAAGGTAGTAAAAGCAAATGTTCAATACACACTATTGTTTGTATGAAATAAATCCCTCAGATCAAAATTAAATATCTTTACTTAAGAGGCCAGTTGAATTTCTTATCACATTATCTGGTAAAATTTACAGGGATAGGCAGATGTTAATAGTGAATAATACTAATACCTACTGAACATTGAAGAAGTCATTTCTTAAGGGGAGATCAGACATCAGTTTGAGTATGTTAAATTCTTTACAGAACATTTTTTAAAAGACATTTCTTCTTTTTGTAAGAAGGAAAAGTAAAATGTATGTATGTTTCCTCTATGTTTTGGTTTAAAATCTTGAGGCACTTTTTTTTTTTCCTGTTTGAATGAACTGGTTATGTTTTAATTCCACACATTGCCAACGAATAGTCGATCCAATAATGACTACCTTTCTCAGTCCTAACCCTAACCTTTTTTTTTTTCTGATTGATTCTTAAGTGGAAATATATAGTAAGAAATCAGAAAGAATTTATTTTCAAACAGTCTTAGGAGATGTGGACTAATAGTTTGCTCTGTTCTAAACGGACAGACATGTATTCTTTCATTATTTAATAAAATGTTTGGTATTGCTGAAGGATCAATCTGATTGGGCTAGATGGGTGGTCAGGAGATGATTTTTAATAAACTCATTTCTACCTGCCTTAATCCAAGAAGCTTTTAGGAATCAGTATATGGTGTGTATGAGATTTTGGATATTCAGCTTTATATACATATTTGATCTAATTTCCATAATAACTGTATGAGGTAGGTACATTTATTACTCCATTTTCCATGATGTAGAATTTGAGGCTTATAATTAAGTAAATTATGAAGAACACAAAGTTAGTAAGTGTTAGAACAGGGATTTAAATCCAGTTCTTATTTTTTAAAATAGCAAATCCTGTGATTTTAAGTATTATGTTACATTAAAGTAGTCATATTTTAATTTTTTACATCCTGGCAATATTATTTATGTGCAGGGAAAAATATGGTTAAAGATAGGGCTGGATGAGTTTTTATTCATACATGTAACACTCTGCAAGTCTAAACTACTTCCATAGATGATGAACTCAATGCTGGCATTTTCTCTAACGTGGTTTGATTTTACACATCTACATTTCTCAACTGTGTTTCGGCAGAAACTGTTTTATTTGAAGCTGAAAGAAATCAAATACCTTGCCTGTGACTTTCAGGAAAGGATGTGTGCACGCAGTGTAAAAGCCTTCTAAATTAAATTTGCAAAATAAACTCATCATTTCTAGTTGTCTCCGTTATGCATAAAGCACAAGGAGTGCTTATGCCATTGCTCTCTCAGGGTTTTTTACATTCTGTGACAGGCTGAAGAACTGCTGTAGAAAAAGATCTGGGACAGCAGAGGGCTGGGCATACAAGTCACCTCTTGTCTCGCCTAGTTAATATCAGCAGAGTTTAAGAAGGTCCGACACCTGTATGTGATTCAGGGAATTAGGATCAAAGATATTCTTCCATGATCTGACTTTGGTTTGCACTCCCAAGTGTACCTTACTCTTGCAAATCTATTTTTCATTTTCACCATCTGAGAAAAGAAGTTTTCTGCTTTAACTAGAGGCAATAAAACATGGAAGTAGAATAGATTAAGTCATAAATTAGCTATTCAAAGATTTGTTAAGTGTAAGTTAGATAGGATACTACTTAGGGCACGGTGTTTTTCGAAGTGGTCAGTGATTGTGTTTATAGTTGTCTCCACAGTTTATGTTATGAAAAATAAACATATTCATTAAGAGTTACCCTCGTAAGCCTTGCAAATTTACCTTGTCCAACACAGGGATGACAATTCTATCTTTAACACACAGAACTTAAGAGAAATTACTGCTCTTTGTTATGGGTATGTATGGATGCCTGCCAAATGGTTCTAACTCACTGAATGACATCTGAGAAAGACTAGGAAGAGCCAAAATGCACTGGAGATACAAGAAAGAAATCAAATGACTGAGGCAGGATTCTAGGAGAGGAAAGCCATTAGCGGAAATATTATTAAGCATTTAGAGAGCAATTTGATTATAAAATGTTTTATAAATAAATAAATATATATATATTTGATTCTTATAGGCTTTCAGCAGCAATGTCAATTCTATGATATTTTTCTCTCAGACATTTAAGTTGAACATTATTCGTTTACTATATTGGAGAATTTTGTTGACATCAACCTGCCTTTAAGACAGTATCAAAATACTCTGAAAGGTCACACTAAAAAAAAAAAAAAAAAAAAAAATTAGAAATGACCTCTCTGCTTTAGAAACCGAAACCAACATTTTTTTTTTAGATTTTCCCCTTCCTTCACTGAAAGTTTTTATGGTAGTAGTCTTTGCATTTCAGAAATCAAAAAAATGAAGCTAATGTATTTCTAATTTTATAAATATAATTAATAATTTAATAAAATGAATAAGTCAGTCATAGATTGAGAGAGGATTTAACTTTAATGAGTTCCATTTGTGGACTTGCCTTTCAGTTGTTAGTATAAATTTCTATACCTAGTTGCATTCATGTGTTTTGTATGATATAGACAGTTAAAAACATTTCTTATTTTATATTTTAAACCCTACATTATTTAAGTACTATGGAATATATAAAATTTTGGACAATAAATTTCTTTAAATGAGTTGGAAATAACCTATAAATTTTCAGAAACACTATGTGTGCATTTTGAATATCTTCAACAAAATTCCCTTGGGCTTACTCTATATTTCGTGAACACTTCTGTAGTTCAACTTGCATGTGCAATTTTAAATTGTCTATATCAAGGGCTAAATTATAGCCCATGGGCTAAATCCTGTCTACCGGCAGTTTCTGTAAATAAAATTTCAGTAGAACAGAGCTACCCCCATTCATTTATGTGTTATTTGTGTTTATTAATTTCGTGCTACAACAGCAGAGCCAATTATTTGTGACAGAGACTTTATGGCCTTCAAGCCTAGAATATTTATTATCTCGACTTCTTAAAAAAATGTTTGCTGACCCCTATTGTGTATGCTGCAAACAGGGAACACAGTCTTCATTTGTTATAATAAAAAAAAAATAAGGGTTTACATACATACATATATATGAAGTCATGCAACTAACATTTATTCAACTTATAGAGGTGCCAGGCTAAGTGTTTAAAATATCTGCATATATAGAGATTAAAATTCAAGATTAAAAAAAATCCTATTAAAAGTTTCTCATCTCCAAACTTTTTATTGGTGTGTTTTCAGCAACCTAGACGTTGCCAACAATTCAACATAGGAAGGAGAGAAGTATTAACTCACTGGAGATGGATTCAATTCCATTTCATTCCATTTCAATTACACATAGGAATCTGGCCATTGCATTTGCACATAAGCCAACCTAAGGTATTTAAAGTGAGACAAATGTATTACTCTTCTCAGAATTCATTATCGACCAAGTTATAGCAATCAACGAGGATTAAGGATGGAAAATTCTTTTACTGTATGCAATGTTAAGCAATGTACCAAATCAAGGGAAAAGAGAGCAATATTATAATTTCATGGTTCTAAAATTATGCAGCTCCCAAATAATTTTTAAAAGATTCTCATGAACATAATGCTATGTGTTTCACAAGTAGCACAATAGGAGTGTTCTTGAACTGTTAAAAATAATTTAGAGGGTTAAGAGTTCAAAAAGCCAAGAATTAACTATTGCAGTAGCATGATTATAATCCAAGATTTTCAATGTATTTATCCTGATATGGTAAAAACACAAAGATTAGGCAATTACCTGTACTTTAGTTTAGTTTTAGTTTTTGGTTTAATAATTCTTTTTAACCAGAAAACTGGACCACTTACAAGAACCATTTTTAAATAAACAACTTTCAAGAACAGTACCATAATTCATTAAAGGGTTGTTACTGTAACAAATGTGCTCATTTTCCCAACTTGCGCATTCGACCATTTTGAATGCTCTATAGATTAATTCATAGCCAAGGGAAAGGTTTTCTAGAATTTAAAACTATTTATTAAGCACTATGGCAAACACAAAATGTTATAAATAAATTTATCTTAAGTTTAATTCAATGGGCATAACATACTAAATTTTAAAAATGGTAAAATTGTTAAATGAACTATGTAAAGTATGACATAGATTATACTACAGTTACATTTATTTTAACAATCTCCTGTAAAATTTTGTCAACCTTTCACTTGATTTAGCCACACTTGTTATTACGTAGAAAATAATGAACCTAAATTACTATAATATAAGAGTATATATTTATTTTATGTTTTACCGGGATTCGTCTTCTGGCTCAATTTTCTCTCAGGATTAGTATCTAGGTATTAGAAAGAATAGCCTTATGCAGTCAATTAGAATTGAGGTGTGAGTAAATTAGGAAGAGTTCACTTCTCCCTACATAGTGTCAACTATGAATATACGATGGGAAAAGTATGTTCAAGCTAGAGTAATAATAACAAAATCTTCTTCCATACAAATTAAAAATGAAACAAACAAACAAAAAATCCACTGTTATTTCAAAGGGTATTTGCTCTGGTTATTACCTCTTGAAATGATTTTGTCCTTTTCTTCTTCTCTCCCCTTCTCTCCCTCTCTCTCTTCCTCTCTTCCTCTCTCTCTCTCTTTTGTACAGCTCTTATGATCTTCTATTACTCCATATAATTCACAAATTTGTTATGTTTAATGTTCATCATCTTCCTCTCATGCTACATTATAATGCCTCTGAGGGCAGGAATTTTGTTTGTTCTTTTTTGCTTTATCTTACCTGTCTGGAACATACTCAGCATACAGGAGAAATTCAGTACATGTTTGTGAAAGAAAGGCAGGAAGGCAGAAAGGAAGAAAGGAAAGAATGGCAACTACTTCTAAGAATTATTAAGGTGAATCAATAAAAATGATAAGATATAGCAACACAAAAAGACATATCAATGAAATTAGTAAAATTCTTGAGGCAATTCTTTGCTTTCTTTCTTCCATAAGGGCTACTTTTTACCTAAACAATGACCTGACTGAGAGCAGATGGGAGCTGAAATCCAGTCCATGACCCACTCACCAAATTTTGATGTGACTTGTCTCCACCTAGAGGGAGAGCCTTTTCCTAATGAACAGAGGCCCAGTGTGTGTCTGCTATAGCCTTTGCATCTACTCAACATAATTTTCCTTGTCATGATGTTTAGTCAATACAATAAAGGTTTTCTTTATTCATCTTGATGATTTGCCCTAAATTTTAGTGTATTTTTTTTTTCTGTTAAGGCAAGTTGATTTTTTTTTTTTTAACTTAAGTCTTATTTCTGTCTTCAGGAAAGACACATTCTGCTGTTACCCTCATCGTAAAATTCTGGCAGATTAAATGCCTCAATAAATGAGGATTCCCCTTGCATATAGGGCATGAGGACTTTTGTTTGAAATAAAGATCAAACTTGCTGTAGATTGAACAATTGGTCCCAAGTTTTCACCTCTCCACCCACTAGAACTCACATGTTCACCATGGCTTATCATGGGCTGGAGTAATTTCCTGTCACTTGACTAACGGCTTTCGCCAAAGACACTTTGATGGGAGTGATACTGAGTTTTAAAAGGTCTCATGGTTTTCCACTCGTTCCTTTGCAACTCTGTCATTGCCTTAAATAAAACATGCTTCAGGAGGACTGCTGGTAAAGGGGAGGTAGAAGACATGTGAAAAAGAGCCATTCCAGCTGACCCACAGAACTGCTGTCTGAAGCAGATGAACTCCAGCAGCTGCACGGGGAAGAAGAACCACCAGCTCAACCTACCCTCAATTAACTAAAACAGTCAACCTACAGATTCATAAATCAATTTTGTTTCAAGTGTCTGAATTTCTTGTGGGTTTGTTATGCAGTATTTTTGGACAATGGCTAGCTAAAAGAAGAGTTAACTCTATTTCTTATGTGAATACCCCAAACCAACAATTATGCACAATTCACAAGATATACTGTGTGTGACACTTAACACCAATGCAAGAAATTTTAATGTGCTTTACAATACTTTACTTAATTTTTTCTACGTGTGTCTGCACTATATTTCTTAACATGATTTGTGTGTATGCATTTATGTTCTAACTCGTGACATGTTAAGCAATACATTGTAACTACTTTTTAATGAACATGAAGATGCACAAATTGGAAAAAGGGACACCCATTGCATATCTTCTTTCTGTTTTTGAAAATAATGCTCATCTTTTCATTAGGCCTCTTTACAACCGCTGTAACAATTGTAGCTGTTTTGCGCTTAATCCTCTATGGGAATTAATAGTCATCTTAATGTATTGCCATAAAAATAGAGATTCCTAGGGATCCCTAGGATGCTTTCATAGAATTGAGTTAATTATTCAAAGGTCAGTTATCCTGTTCTAGATTATTCACATTGTTTTTATTTTCTCTCCTCTCCCCACATTTGAATTCTTCTTAGTCCATTAATGACCCATTTTGCTGCTCATCACTATCTTTGGTAAAAAAGTATGAAAAAAGAGATAATTGAGGCTAGGAAATGATGAAACTTTTGAATTAGCTAAACTGTGAATGCTATGTCTTACTCTCTATCTTATTAAGAAAAATAGCTGAGTTTATTGCATTTTATAAGTAAACAGAATGAGAAAGGCTTTGATTATTATAGTATCTTTCAGATGCATAAATATATAAGGAAGGCATCAAAAATGTCCTTTTTTTCTTAAGAGTACGAACTGAAATTACAGTACTTTAAGCCTCTTCTAATAAATCCTTTTGATGTACTCTGGCTCTCAGGTTCAAAGTTATAAGTTTGTGGTGACAGTTCTTAACTACTATATTTCAGTTCTGTTGATGCCAGGGGCACTAAAAATTATATTTCTCCTTTGCCACCTATTTTCCTGTTACTTCTGCCAATGGAGGACACTAAAAGACCTGAAAGGTAGTTGGAGAGAGAAGGCGCTTGCTTCTTACAGGTGTCTACTGTTCCTGTTAGCCTCATCTCAGCAGTAGCTTCTAAAGTTTTAAATAGCTGTTGGTTCTAGTTTCTTGCTTTCTTCCATTTTCTCAGAAACGACCTCATGGCATTTCTTTGGAGAAACTAGCAACAGTCTTGTAGCACTCTCTCATCCAGGTTATCAGGGCAAATCCTTTGAACTCTTGAGATACCAGCTGTAGTCAGGTGCTCTCACTCCTAATAGACCTGAGTCAAAGCTTCTCAAGACCTCTTCTCTAGTATTCTGATAACTCCATCCTCTTCTTTTGTTCCTCACATTCTAAGGGTGATCAGTGCTTTCTCCACTTACTATCTCTGTTAGCTCAGTATCTCTTTTTGATTGTTCAGTCCTTCAAGAACTCTTTTAAAAATTCCTATATTAAAATTCTCTCTGTTGAACCTCTTTCTCTTTATACTCCAATGATATAGTGCTGTTTAGATGTCAAACACCTTAAAGACTATGCCTTTAGGCTTGCTTTTTTGCCTTCTTTCCTTACATTGTAGCTCACTGTAAAAATGCTTGCTCTCTGTAGAGTCATAGAAGTCATAGAGTCATAGAAGTCTCTGGTCCCATACTCTGATCACTAGGCATCTATTTTACATCTTTTGTACCGAATACATTTTTGGCATATTTTGGCTTAGCCATGTTAAGCAGTTCATTTGCACTATTCTCCTCATCAGATATAGAGATTTAATTGTCATGCTCTCTGCATCCTTTAATTGCCTCTCTCACACATGTTGTCATTATTTGGCTCATTTCTATCTATCCTCAAGGAACAATGTAGCATCCTCATCCTCATCAGCTACTTGATGATATTGGACAGCATCAATGTCAGCCTAACTCTCACTAGAGTTTTCATTATCCACTTCCAAGCTGGTAAAATTTCCTCCCATGAGGTTGATGTGGAACTTTTACATTAGGCCTATTAGCTTTAACTGAAGGGTGGCCATGACCAGTTCTAGTCTAGTTCCCTTGTGCCTCCTCTCCTCATGACATTCCATTGGTCATTATTAATTTATGACACAATACCATGTAAAGTCTGTAATTAGTGCAGAGAAAATGGCCCAGAAGATAAGTCTGAGCTTTCATTTGACATTTCCTATGCTGCTTTAAAAATTTCCAGATATCTTTTCCTAGGCCAAGCCAGCCCCAAGGCTAATTGGCTTTTCTGTTTCGCCATTTTTTCACCTCACATTATTGGTTCTGTGCAGAGTATTGCCACTGAGCAGAATCTCCTACCCACCATGCTGGAGTTGGGTCTTGGCCACAGTGCTCAGAGATGAAGCTCCCTTCCCCCCAACTCTAGCTACCTGAATGATGATTTATATATCTCAAAAAATTTCTTCCAAAGCATCAGATTCACAATATTATTGATGTCAAATGTTTATGCACTTTTGCTGTTTATCTTTCATGTAAAAAACACTTGATAGAATCTCTGAAGAGAAATATCTGTTATTGCATGCTATTTTTAATGCTTACTCACAAGCTCTTTGGAAGAGCCAGGAAAGCAAATAACCAAAATAGACTGGAATTGAATTGTGTGAAACACTCAGGAAATTTTCAAAGTGTATTTCTAAATATATATACCTATACCTATAGTTTTCTTCTTTCCTTTTCTTTTTCTTTATTTTTTATCAGCTATATGTAATGGCATCTGACTTTCCACCTGCTGTTATGTCTGATTAAATGTTAATTAAATGAAAGACAGCATTGAAAAAAAGGGAGGAGTCTTATTTAATAACAGAAAATGTAAATTCAAAATTTTGAAGAACCGTTGACCTTTGAACAACACATTATGAACTGTGCATGGCCACTTATATGCAGATTTTTTCAATAAATATTATAAATGTCTTTTCTTTATAATTTTCTTCATAACTTTTTTTTCTAGCTTACTTTGTTTGTTGTAAGAATACAGTATATAGTACATATAGCATGCAAAATATATGTAAATTGACTCTTTCTGTTATTGGTAAGGCTTCTGGTCCACAGCAGGCTATTAGTAAAGTTTTTGTAAAGGCAAAAGTTACACATGGATTTTTGAGTGTGCATGGTGGTTGGCGCCCCTAACCCCCACATTGTTCAAAGGTCAACTGTATTTATTTTAGTCATTTCACCTACAGTAGATCTCCTTCTTTTCCCTTTCTCCAAGGAAATTTAATGGCTAATGGCTCATAATCAGACATAATTTTATAAAATTCTTTATATTGTTAGGGAAGGCTAGACAAGTAGTGAATAAGAAGAGAAAACAAGAACACACAATATAAATATATATATGCCGTACTGTTAAAGTGTACAGATGAAACTTATTGGATTTCATTAACCAATGTCACCATAAAAAATTAATTAATTAATTTAAAAAATTCTTTAGCAATAAAGAGAAGGAGGAGGAGGAGGAGGAGGAGGAGAGGAGGAGAAGAAGAAGAAGAAGAAGAAGAAGAAATGAAAACAGGTAGAAGGTGAAATTCTGAAGACCGAAAGTTTCACCCAAGTAAAAGTTGTAATGAAGAAGATTATTTGCCATTTGCCATGGCTTTTATTCAAACTACTAAGGAAGTATGCTATTACTGTTTTCCCTGCTACGTTGTTCTTGTTTCCTATGAGGGAGAAGGATTTTAACATGTGCAGCATCAATGTAATAGTGATGAATACTGGCCTCAAGAGTGGAAGCATTTCTGGAAGAAAACTGGGTCACACAGCCCAGTGCATGAATTTGTGGGGACTCACAAAGGATGGTGCTGTGTTTTTCCATATCTGGAAGCTTTACTTGTGGCAAAATAATGCACTTTGCCTTAAACAACTTCAGCCAACTGGACTCTATCTAGGAAGATAATGCTGGCAAATTCTGGAAAATCAAGAAGCAACATTTCCTCATTCTATGGCACATGATATCACCATTTATTCTTAAAAGTATCCTTGTCCATTTGACATGTAAGAATAATTAAACCCTGTAGCTCTGCATTTGTTGGAGACCAAATAGTACCCTTGAACATTGCATCATAAGTCTCTGCACCTACAGGTCATATAACATGGTCCATAAAGCAACTTTATGAAGGATTAAAATAATTTCTTAATCTTTAATGGAAAATGAGCAAAAATTTATGGAACACTTATTATGAACCAGCCCTTGTTCTATGCACTTATACACATGCTTATTTTATGCTAAGAATACCGTTATTAGGTTGTAGATCAGGAAACTGAATGTTGCCATTGTTAAGAACAACCCTGGAATGTAGCTATTGTTATCATCAATTGAGAGATGAGAACGTGAACTTAATTTGTCTACTAGGAGTTATGAACATGAATATTGGCAATGGCATTATTTTTATTGGAGAAAACAACACTGGAAAGTACTCAAGTGCAAAGAAAGTAGGTATATAAATTTTAGTGTATATATCCAATGCAATACTATAAAGCAAGAAATATAAATAAAATATAGCTATACATACCAACATAGATGACCCTCAAAAATATGATGTTGAATGAAAATTTCTAACAATAGAAGTGTATGATTCTGTTACTATGAGGTTCATAATATGCAAAATAAAACAATATATTATTAAGAAACACAAATATATATCATGAAACTAAAGAAAAACAAAAAAAAAATAGATCAAAAAATTCCTCTGGATTAGGAGAGAAGGATTTGGGAAAAGATACCTAGGAGATTTAATAAAGTTTTGTTTCTTAAGCTGTATAATTGCTATCTAGGTGTTAAATGTTACTATTTTATGCTGTATATATTTATTAAATATACTCTTTTTATGCATGATTTTAAAAAAATATAAAAAATAAAGAAGACTGAATAATCAATTTATGATGCCCTGTCCACCTTACTACAGCATCCATGAATGATGGTCAAAATTTTTTTTTACTTTCACATTTAAGCACAAAGCTTTGTTAAAGAAGAAATTTGGAGGACTGAATATGAGAAACGATATATTATACATAAATGCATATAAGAAAGTTTAGATTTTATATTCAACCCCAGACTTTATTTATTCAACCACTTCACTCCAGATTTGGTCCTTTTGTAAGTCCACATCCTCTAGATGCTGTGCATTAGTGTTTTTCAAACACTTGCAATCCAAATGAAGATTTAAAAAATTTACCAAGACGTATTGAATAACTCTTGCCCCACACCCCTTGATTTAAGTAAATAAAATATTACAATACAGATTTAAAAACTGAAAATGAATTAGTGGCATATAAAATCATAGGGTTAAATTTCTAGAACACATTGCAGTATCATAGCCATAACAGTAATCTGTTTTAGAAAATAATCCAGAAGGCAGGGACAAGGCTTCTAATTTTATTTTTTTTTGCCCAGTACATAGCCATAACATTTTAAATGCTAACATGAGAAAACTATGGCAATTTCAATTTTTCCATGTTTATTTAGAAAAAGCATTCTGGAGATTATTTTTATGAAAGAGAAAATTAAAGATTATTTTGATAGCTTTGGTATATCTACAAAAAATCTTTGTATGTTGCTACTGAGCAAAGGAAAGATGATAAAATGGGAATTATTGGCCTTGAACCAATAATTATGGAGATCTTTGGGCTAAGAGTAACCAATCTATTGTTTAGTACCTGCTATGTCACAAATCACTGTGTGAATCATTATGATGAAAGTTTTGTGGGGCAGATTGACTCCAAGCTCCCATTTATTCTTGTCAATCTTTTCTCCAAAGTATGCCACACTTACCAGATGATTTTTCCCCCTTTAACTCAGGGGCTTTTTGACATCCTGGAATGTGGCCTCTTTCCTGTCTGGTGCTCTATATTGTAAACCAGCACTGCTCTTTCCATTATGGGCACAGGCAGGTGTCCTCAGCCCTCTCCTATCATGATTGGCTGGGAGCCTGGATCCATAAAATGGCCTGTACCTCTGTTTCTACGAAGCTGCTGGGCAGTTTCTGCTTTGCAGCTGCTTCACTCGAATGCCAAATTCTGCTAGTGAGTGCTGACTGACCACCTGGCCAGGGCCATGCAGCCAGCTGCCACTTACAGCTTGAGGCTAATATGTGAGCATTCTGATGCCTAACCTCAGCCTCATCTGAACTGCTCTCAGTTCTTTTTCTCAGTGAGAATTAATTTCAGGTTGATTTTTCCATCCCTTCTTCCCTCATTTGCTTCCTCCTTCCTTTTCTTTCTATATTAAACGAATATTCATTAATTAATTATTAAGTGCTCTGCATTATGTGAAGAGAGAACCTGTTATTTTTATCTATGAAAATTAAAGTTTCACATGTGGAGGAAAATGAAATAGTCTCCCAAACATGTAAAAACTGAAAAGACAAAGAGAAAGCTACCAAAGCCTTTTTTTTTTTTTTTTCTCTATTCCCATAGCTAACAAAATTTCATTTCCCCATTCTTCTTGGAAGTTACCTGCTTCCAAATGCTTTTGGGTGCATTTAAATGCTATTCAACAATCCCAGCTGACAGTTGTTAGCTGAAGGTTTCCGACATAGCTAATATCTCTCTCAGGATGTTTCTGTTTTGATATACAGGCCCCGCCGTGTGTATCCAACACTTAACCTAATATATTTCTGTTATTCTCTCGAGTCCCTTTTTGCAGCTAAAAACTATTCCATGTTGTTTCCTAATGTGGATTTTGGTCAAACATTGAGTGGTAGTAGTGGGTCAATCCTTAGGGTTAACCCCCCCAGCATTTCCTCTTTGCTTTTAAAAGCTCCCTGGACAAAAGCCAAGGTAGTGGTAGAATCCAGGGAGACCCAGGGGGAGAGGTTTATGAATACCTGCTGAGCTCATATTATCAATTCCTATTTTGGCATTTCACATTCTCCCCTAGTGTTTGTGAGTATCTTGATAATCAAAAGAAAACATTGTCTCCTAAACATTGCATCTTTATTTCAAAGTAAATAATTTAAAAAAAAAACAAAAAAATGAATTTTTTGGAAATTGGAATGAACTTTTTCCTTCCTCCCTCCCTCCTTCCCT
>NW_006494613.1:9211266-9224629 GCF_000325575.1 Pteropus alecto
CTCCCTTCCTTCCTTCCTTCCTTCCTTCCTTCCTTCCTTCCTTCCTTCCTTCCTTCCTTCCTTTTTCTTCCTTTCTTCCTTTCTTCTTTTCCTTCTGCATGTAATAAAACTGATTGGTAAAAATATAAATGATTAATTCTGGAAAATTGATTGTGCTTTCTGACCTATTTTTCTATCATTATGCACATTTTCTATTAGTGTCAAGTATTCTGCCCTAGGCTGATCTTGGCTTTGAGATCCCAGATCACAGATAGACTCATCTAAGCCTCCAACATGTACATTGGGGCTGAAGCCAAGATATTTATAAAGTGTGAAATAAACACAGTATTTTAACAGAGAAAAGTGCACCCTCAAATACTCATCACTACAAATCTCTGATAAGATTAAACACATTTGCAAGTACATGTATTTGGTGCGTGTAGCAAGACTTGTGCTTTAATGAGGTAATACATTCCAATGATTTTTTCATACTTTAAATTCTCACAGTGACATTGACTTGGAATGTACAGGTCTACTGGAGAATAAAAGGCTTATACAGTATATGCCAACATTGTTTCTTTCTGAGGTAATGCTGGGGAAAAATGCAAACTTATATATTTCAAGCCTGTGGTTTCACTTCTCTTAATAAAAGAGCATTACTAAGGCCAAACACACTGCTTTGTGACATAATGGGTAAGGGTCTGACATGCACACACAAATGGGACATCAGGGGGCTACTGTGAGTTTTTGATTTTTTGCTGAATAGTGAATAATCTTATAATCGAATGTGCAGCAATAACAGGCTCAGCTGGGAGGATTAAGGACTAAGTATCTATTGGGCTGCCTGATCTCTTTGTTCTTTAAATTTAGAGTAGGATACATGAAAAGGGGGAGGCCAAGAGGGAGTGGTTTAATATAGAATAAATTGTCTAGAAGGGATCAGTAAAAGCAGGATTATCGATGAGTTGAAGAGTGAGCTAGCTGACTTTTTATTTTAAAACTAAGATGGGATAGAGGTATGGGGATAAAATAGGAAATCAGATAAGAAAAACAAAGGATGCAGGCATATTGGCCTTAAGTAGTCTTTTTCTGTTTCTGAGATTTCTTATGTTCTTGTGCTCTGAGACACGATCAATTGAGATTAATCAGTTGTATAGAAAGCATTGTGATCGCAATGCAGGCTTTTAAAGTTTAAATTTGTTTATTGAGCACAATTTGGTTAGCATCAGGTGCTGAAGTTATAGACACCAACACTAGCATAGAAATTACTTTATTTAGCTCCCAGTTGTAAGTTTCTATAGCAACTGGGTTCTATACCAGAAAACTAAGATCGAGAGCTCAAATGATTCAGTCAGAGATGGCAATATCATATTTGGAGGACACTTGCTTCTTCTTCCAATATTTTTTCTTCATTTTTTGAGAAGTTCTTCAATGCGACCCTGTCTGCTTAGTCATATTCTTAATAACACCTTTTGCTCTGAACCTCCTCCTCTTGGCCTCAATATAAAGTGTCTATTTTGGTTGTGTTTCAATTTCCATTGACTAGTTAATATGTTGATGCAGAGAAGGGGGATGTGATCTGTTTTAAATACAGTTGAAAATTCTGAATAGTGCCAAATTTAGTTAGCCACTCCAGGAAGAAATTAAGATTTTAATTCAAAAAGGAAGCCTAATCTAATTTTGATATTATGCTTTCATTCTATTCATAAATGCAATGTCATGATCCTCTTAAATATCTGGAATGTCCTTTTGAAGTTTTTTAAAAAATTTATGTAAACATATACTTGGAACAAAATTGATTTTATTTTTGTGTTTTATAAATGAACTTTTTATTGTAACAAATAAACATTTTCTGGAGAGCCACATTATGGTCGAAGCAATATTTTATGATAGTAGTTTAGCCAATACTGCAGAAAGGTTTAGGAAAAATAATTACATTTTAGTTCCAATTATGAGAATAATCACCACATTATAAAAAGAGATAAACATAGTAGCATTCTTGCTGTCCATGTTTTTGAATGGTTTGGACCTTAACATTTATATGTATATATGTAACTAGAAAAAAAAAAAAAACTTGGATAAAATAAACACACAGAGAAAATACATGTTTTAAATAATGTCATCTTTTCAATGAAACTCCCTGTTTTATAAGAACTGGCTTTTAATATTTGAAATCATAACTAACTGATTAACAGAAGAATGCTTTCTATATAACATATGGCAGAGACTATTAGTTTGGCAAATAATAAGAATAGACTGTAAAAGCAAAAATTCTATGTGTGCTCTGATAAAACAAAACAAAATAATACAAAAGATTTCCATTTAATATTCACATTTATTGCTAACTTGGGGCCTATTAACGTTTGGAAAATACAAATTCTGAGAGGCAGCTGCTAGAGATTAGATAATTATAATTTTACAATTCAAAGAGAAAATCTTATTTGGCTCTAAAGTTTTGTACTTGTTTTCTCTTTGTATGAATTATCACACAGTCAAAACATAGTGTGTGGGAGAAAGGATAAAACAGACTTGCTTCTTGATTGCAAAAACATATCACCTCAGATGACCTTTGTTCTCTTTGCACTAAAAAGGAATTTTTTCTTCTTTTAATTTTACAACAGATTTTATTATTAAAAAATCGTGACTAAAACAGATTGTGCTTATCTCTCTCTATTGTTCTCAGTTTCTGTGAAGAATCTTAAAATGTCCTCAGTATTGTACTAGAGTGTGTCATTTATTACAGTGTGTCTACGATGTCATGATATAATCCAAAAGTCACATAGACCAGTTTTTGCTCTCCTGGACAAGAAGTTTCCAGAGCTCTGTTAAAATTCTGAGCGGATAATTGTACCTTTAACAAAACATATGGAGAGAAAACGTTCGATGGATATAGAGCAATTATTAGCCTATACTTATATTTTTGAATATCAGATTTTGCCATATTTCTGAACTTGTTTTTCCTTTTAAAATTCATCCATGATATATACTTTTTCTTTTTGGCAACTTACAGTAATATTACTTAATTTAAAACATACTGGGTCATCTAAAGCAGGAACTTGATTAAAAATCATTAAATGTTACCTTAAAATAATAATACATAGAATATAAAACTTGGAAATAGCAAGTTAGATTTGTGGGTCCCAGGCCTACTGGTCCCAGGTCTGGCTAGGAATCCAGGCCCGTGGCTAGGAATAGGACCCCGGATTTAGAATGTTACATTAGTGTAGTAGGGTGCCTGCGCGTAAAATATATAAACATAATTCAGCTTATTGTATCATGCACTATTGTACTCTGATATGGATAGAGCCATGCAGTCCCCTGGGGAGCAGAAGGAGAGGACAAGAAGGGGAGCAGGAGAAGAAGAGCAGCAGAAGTACGCTCCCCACAATAAAGTTGGTGCCTGCCGTTTCACTCTCATGTCAGCCCCTTGTGCATTCTTCCAACTGGGCATCTGACCACCGAAAACTTCTCTTTTTGATCAGCTTGGCACTGACAGATTGCTTAGTATTTTATTGCAGAAATGAAATCAGCCATTATTGGAGTAAACGATTCATGCAATTTGGGTTTGTTAGCTAAATCAAACATGTTTAATTTTAAAAATATATTTTAGTCATAAGTCAGTTTTTATAATCACCAATCAATTGGCTCTCAATAATTCTTTATTGATAGCATCAACAAAAAATGAATCAAAATCAAAAGATTAGAGTGTTAAAAGATTTTTTGTGTGTAATATGCAAAAAAGTTAATGCAACAGACCAGAGGCTACTCTCTTTAGAGGGCTTGTTTGCAAGGTTGGCTGTTGGTTGGTGCCTGAGAAGGCAGGTTTTGTAACATTTCCTAATTGATGAGGTAATTTTGTTGAGCCTAGACTGTTTGTGCAAACAATGTAATTTATAATGACATCTGCTTTCCCTCTGTGAGTCTGGTATTTTGATAGTTGTTAGGCAAAGAATGCTTATGTTATCAGTCCTCAAACCCTGAGTGTAAAATGGATTTCCTATTGTGGAAACATTACACACATGTTGCTGCTTTTTTTTTTAACTAGAGTGAAAGTGTGCTTGTGTGCTCTACATGAACTCTCACACACAAGGGAAAAAATAAAGATTCCCATGGATTCCTTCTGTCTCCATCTGATGTTATTTTCTCTTTCTGATCTGACTGTAATCTTTACCATGTCTTCATAATAAATATTAGTTATTAGTACAACTATATGTCTGAGTCCTCTCAGTCTTTCTTCTATCAAGTTACCAAATATGTCGGTAGACTTAGGAAACTCCTGAAACAGATTATAATTATTCTGGCTGATTTCATCATTAAGGGACTTTAAAAGAAAACCAGAACTGAGCCACGGCATGGATTGGATATATGATAATAAATATCTGCAGAATAAATCAACAATTCAGCAGAAGTGCCATGACAAATATGCCATCTACCACCCTCTCATTAAAATACTCATAAAGACTCATAGTAATACAAATGCTAATGTCAGCTTTGTAAACAAAATTTTAAAAGAGATACTATTGCAAGGTTTGGCATAATTTAGATCAACCACACTATTTTCAGTTTTTGCTGTGAGTATATTTAACGGATCCTGGTAGAATTTGAACTTCTGTTTTGTTGGCTTCCAATTCAAGGCAGGAACTCATACACGGGACTCTAGAATAAGTGATTGGTAGTAAACCCTATATGCAGAAAGGCTCAAAGAAACCTGGCTTCCTTAACCTTAGTGCTGGGTGGAAGTAAAGCTAAAATTACTTTTGAAAGTTTATAAACATAAGCGTATTCTCATGTCAATGTGAGGACTGAATTTATACAACTAATGTGATCTGAAATTACTTAGCAAATAATTTAATTTAAACGAATTCTGTGTCAATAGTGGTCACAGCGATTGGCAGAAGCAAACACAATTTCTTCTAGAAAACTGCATTTTCAAACTAGGCCAATAAAAAGTTCTTTTGCTTGTGTTCCAAATAACATGTGATCATAATTTTAAAAAGTTATAAAACAAATATAAACAAAGAAACCATGAACAAAGGCCAGTAGAAAAAACAAACAAACATAGAACAACAATGATAAAACAGTTAGATAAACCCAAACTGCAATAATTACCTACAAAATGTTCTCTGTACAACAGTATTTTAATTGGCAAACTCTTTTGAATGATATGAATCTATCTTTTGAAAATGTATAATGTCAGAGAGGTTACCAAATAGAGATAGAGCTTTAAAAGAAATAATTTTTCCAATTATTTTTATTAGTTCATATTTCATTTTAAAAAATTTTAAAAATTCTTTCCAAGTTTATTCTTTAAATATATTATATGATATTTCTGAAAGGAAAGGAGAAAAAATGCTCCTACATCTGTTTATATAAATAAAATATAATGTCCAGAGTTTCTCAGTGATATTCTAGAGTAAAGCATGACTCTTAAAACTTAAAAAAATAATAAAATATAATTCTTAAACCACATTATCTTTTCTAGAATATAAAGGGAAAAAAAGAGCTTTCCAACTTATTTTATGAAGCTGGCATAATCCTCATACCAAAGTTTGACAAAGCATAGAAATAGAAATTATGCACCAATCCAATAAATAACTTTAAGCAAATATCAGGAAAACAAATTAAAAGTTAGATGTAAAAAATCATTTGATATAATAAAGATTATGCAAGCAATACAAGGATGACTTATGTTAGGAAATCTATGAAGGTAAGTCTTGATTACACATGTACTTTCAGTAAGAAAATTCTCATGGCCATCTAATGGGCCTTGAAAAGGTATTTGATAAAGTCCAACTATCAGCCATCCAGATCTTTTAGTAACCAGGAAGATAAGCATATTTCTTTTCTGTTATAAAGAATGATATTTCTCTGAAAACAACAAACAGAATTAAATTCATGTTGGCTTATGTTATTTAATAATATTGTTAAGTGGGTAGTAATAATACTCACAGTCTAACAAAGAAATTAAGGCACAGGAAGTTTAACTACCTTGCCAGTATTACAGGGCTGTTGAAAGGTAGAGCCAAGATTTGCATGAGGCAATGAGGTTCCAGAGTCTATGCTCATGACTCTATGCTATACCTTTCAGGAGATCAGACTAAGAATGTTAAATATGAGGTGGTGCTATGCAATTGGGTGTATGATTCCAAAGTTCAGGGAGAAAGTTTGAGCTAAAGATAAAATTTGAGAATTATTAGAGTATAGATAGAATTTAAAATTATCGTATATGATGAGATCCCCCAAATAGTGAAGAAATCTAGGGAATTCGTTATTAAGAAGTGAAGGAAATGAAAAAGAATGAGTAAGTGAGGCTGAGAAGAAATAGCCAAAGAGGTAGAAGGAAAACGAGAGTAATAATAGTAATAATAATAATAATGAATAAAGTATTTCAAGGAAAAAGAAGTAATCTGCTGCATACGATTCTGCTAATAGGTCAAATAAATGTGGTCTGAGAATTAACTCACAAATTTAGCAACCTGAAATTCACTGAGGTCTTGACAAGAACATTTTTAGTGGATTAGTGAGGTAAAAATCTTAAATGCAGTGGGTTTGAGAGAGAATAGTAGAGTAAAATTTGAAAGTAAATTTTATTAGGCTGTTTTATGTGAAAAGAAGGAAATAAATGAAGCAGTAGCAGGAGGGAAACATGATTAGAATAATTATTGCTTTATTTTTAAGATGAGATAAATAATAAGCATATCAGCTAATGGGATGATATAGTGGAGAGGGAAATACTTATGATGCAGGAGAAAAGCATCTCTGGAACAATGTTCTTGGGTAGACAAGAGGAAGCAATCTAGTGTACAAGTGGAGGAGTTGGCCTTAAACCGTGACATTTAATTATTATAATATGAGGGAAGGCTGAGCATATGAATAGGTGAATCAATGTGGGGTCTTGTCGAAGATACCTTCTGTTCACTTAAATTTTCTCAGTTGGTAGTACTGAAAATTAAGATGAAAAAGGAGATGCCTAGAAAAATCAAGAGTATCTGGCAGAATAAAAAAAAAAATGAATGAACTGTATAGGCATATTATTATTGTCAAGAAGCAGTAGGAGATCTGTTAATATTAGTAGGCATAAATTTAAAATGAGACCAACTAGTATGGAGCGCATTTTTCACGAGCTACAGTCAGATGCAAAAATGTGGGCGCAGAGTGTTGGGGTTTTAGCAAACAAACATCACACATTGAGACAGAGCCAAAAGATCTGATGATGTAAGAAAAGAATTGTTTATAATCCTCATTGTTTATTAGAGTTGGCAGTGAAAATTATTCCAGTAAAGTGAGAATAAAGGGCTTGAGGTATATGAGAGAGTGAAAATGAAGTAGGAGTAATAGACTGTAGGTTCTTGCAAGATTTAAGTATTGCAGGAAAAGATTGGTAGTAATGAGTTGGAAATTTAGGAGATGTTGTTCAAAGAATGGGATTCTTGAAATTGAAATAATAGAAGATTTGCAGTGATTGGTGATGACAAAGGCAAGGTATGTCCTGGTTAATGTAGAGTGGACAAGGTCATTCGAAAGAAGCCAAAAGGCTTGGGTGCTGGAGTTAATACCTGCATAGATGTTGAAATCACCAAAAATGAAGATAGTAATACAGTTAGGGAAAGTTAAAAATGTTTATAAATAACTCCAATAGGAGGTTAAGGTTTTTGTAGTCTAATGACATGATATTCAAAGCTGGGTATTTGTACGGTGAGAAGAGTCTAAAAATGGGAATGGGAGTAAGAGGAAAAACCTTCCTCACCTTAGGTCCAGTGTGAGGAAGGCTGTGGGAGTAGAGGTGGGGGATAGAACAGCTATCACTAGAGGGGGCTGCAGAGAAAGCTATTTGTTCAACAGAGCTCCTGGTCCTGAAAGAAGGGGTAGAAAATGTTCAGAGAAAATACTAAAATTATAGAAGATTTTGCTGTCGTTGGATAATGATTTCCAGATGATACAATGAGAAGGCTATAGAAATAGGAGACGCACAGGAGTTGATAAGAGGGTAGAGGATGTACAGAGCTCTATGGATAATAGAAGGAGATGGGGTGACCCGGAAGTCTCCTTTGGCGGCAAATAAAAGAAAGGAAAAAGAGCATAATGAGATTAGTACTCTTGGTTTCAAGGTGAACAATGATGGTAAGCACATGAGCGAGGAAGAAGCATGAGAGGAGGGTGACCAGGACTCTTTTTTACTTCTGCAGAGGGTAGCATGGAACCCAGGCTGGAGGTGGTCTTATTCTGAAAGCCTAGATCTCTCTGCTGAACTGGTAGATGGAGGCTAGTAGGTCTGAGGTGGGCGGTAGGTCTTTGAGTGTTTAAATATTAAGGTATCACTTTTGAAACCTGCGAGAGTTGGTAGTAATCTAGCATGAGAGGCTTGCTCTTGACTCTTATACAGTTTTAGGATATGATATTAAGTGACAAAAAACCAGAATGTAATACTATATTTTAAGACCAGTTTTATTTGTAAGAGTGAATACATATGCATATAAATGCATGTGTATAGAAAAATAGAATGGAAACAGACTTCAAAATATTAAAAATTATATCACTGATATATGATTATAGGTGATGTATACACTCTTATTTACTCTCTTGAATTTCTAAAGTAAATACCTGTGATCAGAGGAAAGCTTTTTATATTAGGAAAAAATATATATTATTTTAAAAAAAAGAATGTGTCTAGCAAGGTGAGTAGTAGACTAATTGAGGAGATCACTTCGTAAATCATATAATTGTCTAACCACTATGTTGTATATCCGAAACTAGTACAAAATAATATTCAATATCATCTCTAATTGAAAAATAAAAATTTAAAAAATCTCTGGTTACAGGGTCCTGAATTTATAACTGTTTGCTGAACTGTTGTTCACGTTCGAGTATTTGTTATGAGTGTTGATTAATTCTGAGAAGCTAGACTTGTATTTCTCACTAGCAACAATAACTTTTAAAAATTAAAAAAAAATAAAATGTTACTGAAAACAAAAAGTGGGGTTTTTTGGAGTTGTTTTTTAGTTAAAAATTTAGAATACATAATTTAACTACGAGAGCAATTTTAAATTTACTTGAGTGGTTTAAATAATTATGAGGAGATAATGCAGGTATTCCTCTGTTAGATAAACACTATTAGAAAACAGTGAGGATGATTTAAGGAAAATTCACAAGTCTGTGTCAGAGAATTTAAATTAGCATTTCAATAACTGAGGAGGATTAATGTAAAACAGGAAGCTTTTCTGAAATAAGCAATCAAAATAATTCATTAAAATCTCAATCACTAGTAGGCTTGGCTGTTGCTCTACTTGATATGTAAACAAAATTGGTGAATATTATTGAAATGACACCTCAGATAGTTCAACTTTTTTTATTGCTAAAGGATAAAAGAGGCTGGTATCACCCTGAATTTTTTCTATACCCCATGCCCTGTCCTCAAAATACAAAAGGGAAGATTCAATTAAATAAATTGTTGCAAGACTATAAATGCAGACCAAATTATTTTTCAGTCTGTCATATAAACAGGCTCAAAGGAACTTGATAAACAGGACCGACTTTTGAAAGTATTAAAGATGAATAAAATGAAATTCATGATTGTTACAGGTTTACGTGACTGATCAATGCATTTAAAATATAATTTTTATGCAATATAGGGAACGAACACATGGATGTTGCATTTGCTTTCCTATCCTTTCAGTTCTGCCCTTACCTGCTCCCTGACTGTGTTCCATATTCTCAGTTAGTATTTTTCTTACAAAAGTATAATTTCTATTTAGGAAAGAAAGCATTTTCCCATTATATGTGCTTTAAAAAAAAATATTTCTTTTAATTAGTTTCAAGTATACAGTACATTGGTTAGACATCTATATAGTTCATAAAATGATCCCAACAATTGCTTCTCCCCTTCCCTGACCCTCCACTCAGCCAATATATTAATGCTAATTGCATTCTTTGTGCCGTGCTTGTGACCATCCATCAGCTACTAATTTGTACTTCTTTAACCCTTCACCCATTCTCCCAGCCCCGCAACCCTCCTCCCCTCTGTCCATCACTAAATTGTCCACTATATTTGTGAGTCTGTTTTTGATTAGTTTGTTCTTTTTATTCCTTAGATTCCACATATAAGTGAAATCATATAGTGTTTATCTTTCTCTGTCTGACTTAAATACCTTCTAGTTCCATCAAAGAAATATCTTTTTCGGTCCCCTTCCTTTTAGTCTGTGTGTGTCTTTTAATCTGAAGGGAGTTTCTTGTAGGCAGCATGTTTTCTTATCCATTCAGCCACTCTCTTTTGACTGGAGCACTTAATTCTTTTCCATTTGAGGTACTTATTGATAGGAATGTAGTTGTTACAATTCTTTATTACTGTTTTTGATACATGTTTTTTTCTTCTTAAAGAAGTCCCTTCAACGTTTCCTGTAATACTGGCTTGGTGGAAGTAGATGTCTAGTGGCATAGGCCTGGGAGGGGTTCAGCTGCAGGCCAAATTTAGCCCAAGCCTCTACTCCTCCAGGGCCACCTGTTAAGATTCAGCAAGCAATCCACAGATGCTGTCCTTACAGCTGCCTCCAGTGTGAGTCTAGGTGCTGCTCAGCAAGGACTACCTGACTTGCTGAAGGTACAACTGTATGTGGCTTGAGTGGGGCTGCGTGTTGGGGGAAGCAGGGTTTCAGGTAATCCTCTAGGCAGAGCGACCTCTGTTATCCAGTTTGATGACGTCTTGTCTATGGCGGTGCTGTGCCCATGCACTGGGAGGAGAGAGGGGTTAATAAGGAATAATGGAAATCATCAGCACTTCTGTACAGAGTGAGTCTCACCTTAGTCCTCACTCCGACAATGTCTCCCTGTAAGTCCGTGGTGCCCCCCTGCGTGCAGCTGCATTGGCACTGGTGCTCAGAATGAGTAGGACTGTCACTGTGAAAATCTACTCAGGGACGCTGTCCCTTTAAGAGGCATCTGCTGCTGCTGCTGCTGCCTCTGTCTCACTCAGTTGCTCAAGAGCAAGCAGTCCCACGTCCTCACCCTGTCCTACCTTCTACTGATGCAGGGTGATTTTTTGGATTTCTCCCTAGTTGATTTCTCCCTTGTTCATCTAGATTCCAGGTGATTTTTCCTTGCTGTTGCTCCTTGTTTCCATCACAACTTTGATTTGGTCGCCAGAGGTTTGAACAGATCTTCTATCATCTCCCTATTACATGTGCTTTTGACTTGCTTTTCTTTCTTCTTGGGAAGCCCTTATATCCCTTTTGCGGCATTATTTTTCAAGAGTCACTTTCTTCCTTTGTGAGGCTCTACTTATCTGAGGAGGTAGTTACTCTGACCTGTTTTTGTACAATTCTGTGCCTTGTTTTTACATATATATTACTATAATCTGATATTTATTTTCGACCTTATGAGATCCTCAAAGTCAGGAAGTGTCACTGACATGTTTTGTGTCTAGTTATAGTTGCAGACTAGAAGCAGTTTTAGAAGAGAGTAGGAAGCCTGTGAGACACATTGCTTTGATAATCTACACTACTACTAGTTGGGAGATGAAGTCAGAACTAACTTTTGGAGATCTGACAGTAGAAGTTCAGGTATCTTAGAATCTAAGCAAAACCTTTGATACAAAAGTCACACTCGATGAAATGCTATAGATATATGGTATGACAATTATTCTCATTTTCTTTCATTTATTGTCCCCTAGGTGGCAGCCTGACTGAATTACAACTTGATATTCTGCCACCCTGGAAGTATGCACCCCCAAGATATTCATTAATACTCACCATGTTTGAGATTTCAGGTATTGTTTGTCTAGAGATGGGTGAGATGCCATTAAGATGCCTCTTTAAGATCTGAGACTTCTACTAGGTATTTACCCCAAAGACTTGAAAACTTGTATCCAAAAGATATTTGTTCACCAATGTTCATAGTAGTGTTATTCACAGTGGCCAGGACATTGAGGCAACTGAAGCGTCCTATGATAGATGATTGGCTAAAGAAGCTGTGATACATATATACAATGGAATATTACTCAGCCATAAGAAGAGATGAAATACTGCCATTTGCAACAATATGGATGGGTCTTGAGATAGTCATACTGAGTGAAATAAGCCAGACAGAAAAAGTTGAAAATCACATGATATCACTTATATGTGAGATATATAAACCTAAAAGCAACAAATGAACAGCACGAACAGACAGAGACTCCTGGACATGGACTATAGACTAGTGTTTACCAGAGCGTAGTAGGGAGGGAGGAGGCAGATAAGGGAAAACTTTTAAATAATTTCTTCAGTTAAAAAAATTAATTAATTAAAAAACAAAAAACAAAACAAACAAACAAAAAAATAGATCTGTGACCTGCTTCAAAACTCCCAAATAAAACAAAAGAACTGATTCACATTTTCTAAAGTAATATCAGACTAACAAAGTTATAGGATGGGCTAGACTGCATACGATTTAGAGTTTAAACAAGAAAACTGGAATTCTGAGCAAGTGACCATGTTAGGGGTTTCTAATCTAAAGAAAAAATGGCAAGGATATAGGTTCGAGACGGGGACAGAGACAGAGAAGTAGTTTTTAGGGCAGATAGGAAGAGGTTGGAACTTAAAGTATAGATATTCAGGGTCATTTAGGCCAAGCAATTAGTCTAGGTTCAAGGACCAAGAATCAGGAATAGACATATAAACTCAGGACTCTGAAGAAACCAGAAGTATATTCTAGGTATACAGTTCCAGGGACACAACTACTGAGAAATCATTGAATTAAAAAATAGAGATGAAGGTGGGCCTCACCCCTGGCTTTGGGGAGTGACTAGACTCAAAGTTTAGGAATGAATAGAGAGTAAGGGGAATATTAAGAAAGGTTGGGAGGTGTGATATTAAGGAGTGAAGCTGACTAGTTTAATCCCTAATTACTAGGAATAAAAGAAATAAGAGGCATAATTGTGAACGAAGACCTGAGTCAACATAGAGATTAGAAAACAATTTCTTTTTTTTTTTTTAAATTAAGTTTATTGGGGTAACATTGGTTAATACAATAATATAATTTTCAGGTGTACATTGTAATTTGACATCTATATATTCTATTGTGTGATTACCACCCAAAGTCCAATTTTCTTCAGCTACAATGTATTTGATCCCCTTTACCTACTTCACCCTCCCCCTACCCCCTATATTTGACCCCTTTTACGCCATCTACCTCTCCCCTCCTACCCCATCCCCTACCCTTTGGTAACCACTAGTCCATTATCATGTCCCTGAGTCTCTGTTTGTTCTGTTTATTTGTTGCTTTTAGGTTTATATCCCACATATAAGTGATATCATGTGATTTCCAACTTTTTCTTAAATAGTCATGTAGAGAGATAATGTATGGACCATACAATTTACCAATTTAAATTGTACCATTCAATCGTTTTTAGTATATT
>NW_006494613.1:9226617-9239502 GCF_000325575.1 Pteropus alecto
GATGGAAGGCTCTATAAATGTCAATTATGTTCAGTTGGTCTAATGTGTCATTTAAGGATGTTATTTCCTTATTGATTTTCTGTTTGGATGATCTCTCCATATCGGACAGTGGGGTATTAGGTCCCCTACTATGATAGTGTTTTGGTCTGTTTCTCTCTTTAGTTCTGTTAGTAATTGCTTTACATGTTTCAGGGCTCTCTCATTGGGAGCATAGATATTAATAATTGTTATGTCTTCTTGGTGCATGATTTCCTTTGTCATTATGAAGTGTCCCTCAGAATCTTTCTTTACGTTTTTTATTTTGAAGTCTAGTTCATCTGCTACTTCTGCTTTTCTCTGAATGCCATTTGCTTGAAATATCATTTTCCACCCTTTCACTTTGAGGTCATATTTGCCTTTGGATCTGAGATGTGTCTCCTGGAGGCAGCGTATGGTTGGGTTTTGTTTTTTGATCCATTCTGCAGCTCTGTGCCTTTTTATTGGTGAATTCAGTCCATTTGCATTTAGAGTGATGATTGAAATATGAGGTCTTCTTATAGCCATTTTATCTTTTGCTTTCTGATAGCTCGGTGTTTCCATTGCTTCTTTGTCCTTGTGTTTCTGGGTTTTTTTGTTTGTTTGTTTGTTTGTTTTGGTTGGCTCTTGTGGGTTTTGCCTCTGGTTCTTCTTTTTTTTTTTTATCTTATATACTTCTGTTCTGACTGTATGGTGTGTGGTTACCATTACAAATATGGAAAAGATAGTTATACACACACACACACAGAGTCATCTATTTTCTTCTGCATGTGCCTTCTCTCCATTCCCCTTTGCAAATTTGGATCTTTGAATTCTCCCCTTTTCAGTCATTGTTATCTCAATTTGTCCCTATGTATGCTGAACGATCATTACTATCTTGCTATAGCAATTTTCTTCTTATTATTCAAGCTTATAATGCCTGTTCTTAGTAAAGGTTGCACTCCTGTACTCTTATTTGCCTGATAGTCACTTTTCTCGTAATTATGTATTTTTTGTTGTTATTTTGTTTTAGGTGAGCTGACAACTTTCAGAATTTCCTGTAGTGCATGCCTTGTAGTGGAGAAATCCCTCAATTTTTGTATATCTGAAAAGGTCTTTATTTCTCCTTCATATCTAAAGAAGAACTTAGCTGGATACATCATTCTAGACAGCTAGTTCCTTTCACTTAATAGTTTAAATATTTGATTCCATTCCTTTCTGACTTGTAAGGTCTGTGCTGAGAAGTCCCATGATAATCTAATGGGTTTTCCTTTATACGTTACCGTTTTCTTTTCCCTGGCTATCCTGAGATTTCTATCTTTGTCATTGATTTTTGATAACTTTAATGCAATGTGTCTTGGTGAAGGCCTGTTTGGGTTGAGATAATTGGGTGTTCTGTTGAATTCTTTAATTCCAAGCTCCAGCTCATTCCTCAGATTTGGGAAATTCTTGTCCACTATTTGTCAGAAAATGCTTTCTAGTCCCTGTTCCTTTTCCTTGCCTTCAGTAATACCCATTATTCTTTCGTTTCTTCTCCTGATGGTATCAGCTAGTTCTTGTATTTCTCTTTCATTATTGTCATTCTTCAGTTTCTCTTTTCTTCCTTCTGATTTATTTCTGGATTTCTGTCTTCGATATCACCGATCCTTTCCTCCTTTTGGTCGCCTCTATTTCCCAAGCTTGCTATTTCATTTTTCAACTCTTGCAGTGTGTTTTTTATTTCCAGAAGATCTATTCTGTTCTTTTTGAGGGTTTCAATCTCCTTGCTCTGCTCGTCTAAGTGATTTTGCAATTTCTGAAATTGTTGATATGACTCGTTTCGGAACTCACTGAGTTTTTTTCAGAAGTACCATCCTGAATTCTCTGTCACTTAAGTCGCATATTTCTATGTCCATAAGCTCATTTTATGGAGATTTTTCTGTTTCATTCTGAGATCATTGTCACTTTGGTTTATCATAGTGTTTAATGGACTATTTCTCCTCCTGGGCATTAATGGAAGTTAATCTGTCATTTTTCCAGAAAGAAAATTTATTATATAAAGGTCTCTTAGCCTGTTGCAAAGAAGTCGCTTTTCTTTTGGTTTCCAGTAGGTGGCGTCTAAGCCTCTTGGATCCCTGCTTTTCAGAGAGCAGTGATAGCAAACATCTTCTATTTTCTTGTAGATTTTAATCACACTCGCTACTTTTAGTTTAAGTCCTTGTCAGTGTTAGCAACAATTTTGGTAGCGTTTGCTCACATTCCTCTGGGATTCTGCGGTGATCAGTCTCAGAGGGTTTGGGGGAAGGGACCTTCTAGTTTAAGGGTTGAGGGCTGCAGCTCAGCCTTGGTTTTGTAATTGGGGCCAGTAGAAATAAACTGTTGTTTCTTTGTAATCCTGTCCCACTTCTGTGCTTTCTGTCCTGATGACTTAGCTGTTCTGCGGATGCGTAGAAAAGTCCTGGCACTTCCAGGCAGGACTGTTCAAGAAAGTTGCCACACCTTCACCCCTCCCGCTCCTTCAAGGAGCTCCTGTGGCTGTGAGAGGTAGTTTTTTTGTCTCAGTCCACCACCCGACACCCAGGGTTCTGACCTGTGTAGCTCTTATGTGCAGATCCCATGCTCATACTTGCTGGTGTGCAGTTTGGGTGTTTTTTGTTCAGTTTTGGATGTTCAGCTTATTGTCGTTTCAAGGGGAGAGATCTGAGGATATCTCTCACTCTACCATGTTTTGAATCCATCAACAATTTCTTTTTAATTCCAGATTTATGGTCAGATGATTCCTCAGCCTTTGCTTCTTTTAGTTATGACTTACATTGGAGGTCTGTCCGTATCACCATTTTTCTTTTAATAACCTGAAGAGGTCTAAGATGATCTACATAGACAGATAACCTTCACATATTGAGATCGGTGCTGCAAGATCTTTCTTACTCTCTAAGAAGTTAATGCTAATGAAAAAGAAAAACATAAGCAATTATGTGGTACCTTTCTTTAAATACATCTTTCAAGACTTTTACAATAATGTAGATTTAGAGTGATAGCAAAAATCTTTACTTTGCCTCATATAAAAACTATGAGATCTCTGGTTAACACTTTTTCACCATCCTGGCAAAACTATTTATTTATTTATTTATTTGTTTGTTTGTTTATTTATTTATTTATTTATTTATTTATTTATTGTGGCATTGGTTAATAACATTTTATAAGTTTCAAGTGTAGAAGTCTATAATACATCATCCGTATATTATATTGTGTGTTCACCAGCCAAATTGTGGTATTCCTCCATTACCATAAATTTGACCCCATTTATGCTCTTTATCCTGCCCCATCCTCCGTTCTGGTAACCACCCTTATATTGTCTGAGTCTGTGAGTTTGTTTGTTTTGTCTGTTGCTTTCTGTTTTATATCCCACAAGTGAGTGGAATCATATAGTATTTGTCCTTTTCTTTCTTTTTGCTTAGCATGATACTCTCAAGATCCATCCATGATGTGGCAAATGACAATACTTTATATTTTCTTATGGCTGAGTAGTATTTTATTGTATATATGTACCACACCTTTTTTAACCAATGATCCATTGAAGGACACTTATTTCTAAGTCTCGACTACTGTATATAATGCTGCAATGAACATCGGGGGGTACACATATTCTTATGAATAAATATTTTCAAATTTTGGGAGTAGATAAGAAAAGGGATTGCTGGGTCATATGGTAGCTCTATTTTTAATTTTTTGAGGAAACTTTATACTGTTTTCCAAAGTGGCTGTACCAATTTACATTCACATCAGCAGTGCATAAGGGTTACTTTTTCTCTACATCTTCTCCAACAGTTATTATTTTTTGTCTTGTAACAGATGAGGTGGTATCTCATTGTAGTTTTCATTTGCATTTGCCTTATAGCTAGTAGAGTTGAGCATCTTTTCCTATAATTAGTATGTCTTCTTGGGAAGGTTAAGGCTAAAGGCAAAGGAAATAAAAACACAAATAAATGAATGGGACTACATTAAACTAAAAAGCTTCTGCACAGCAAAAAATAAAAAATAAAAAAAAAATAAAAAATAAAAAAAAACAGAAAGGCAACCAACCAAATGGGTGAAGATATTTACAAGTAATACCTCTGAAAAGAGTTTAATATAATATCCAAAATATATAAAGAATTCCTATAACTCAACAATAACAAAACAAGCAATTCTGTTATAAAATAAAATTTTGTTTTTGATAATTACTTTTTACTTGTTAGGAATAATCAGCAATTACTTTATTTGCACTGATGATGTCATCATTTATTCATTCATTTAACAAACTGTGATGCTTCTTTCTGTAGGCATCAAAACAGGTGCTCTGACACAAACATTGATATGATGTGTTCTTTTTCTCACATTGTTTACACAATAGTGAGAAAACCGTGTATAAAAGAAATAATTACAATCTATGGGGAGTAAGCACAAATGAAAAAAGTTATGCAAGTTTTATTACAGCCCAGAAAAAGGGCACAAATCCATCCTGAGTGGAACTAGCTAGGTGGGGATGAGGACACTTCTGAGATGAATCTTAAATAATGAGACAATAATTAAATTAAGTGAGAGAATGACAACAGCAGGAGCACAGCAGTGAGATGAGACAGCTAGGTGTATGCAGGGAAGAGTAAGCAGCTTGGTATTGCTAGTGTCAAATGCAAGGCATTTGATGTGGAAAATGAAGCTGTGAGGCTGACTAGAACTCAGGAGCCAGATCATGCAGATCTTTATATCCCCTACAAAGAATTTAGGCTTTATCCTTAAGTGAATTAAAAAAAAAATTAAAAAATAGGAAGTGTTTTAAGAGCAGGCTCTCAGGGATGTGTTTAACATTTTGACAGGAGTCCTAGAGGCAGGGGTCATCAATTAGGAACCTAATGAAGTTATCCAGTCTCTAGATATTTAGGGGCTAAATCAGTAACCCTGGCTGCACATTAAAATCACCTGGGGGCTTTAAAAACTATTGATGTCCGGGCTCCACCCCCAGCAATTCTGCTATATTTGAACTAGGATATTGTCTAGGTATCAGGACTTTTAAAAGTTTCTCCAAAGTAGTGGTTTTGGAAATTAGGAAAAGATGGGTTCAAGCTAAATTTAAAAGACAAAAAGTAGTGAATATTTGAATTTTGGGGAAAAGAATGATATCATTAAGGATGATTCTCTACTTTTGTTCTTTGTTTCTGGGTTGATGCTAGCTAGCATTATAATCTCTGGAAGATAAAGGTGATAAAAATGGAAGGAACTATAAAGAGATTGGTTTTGAATACGTTCACTTTGAAGTAGGACACAAAGCTTAAACTTAGTGAAGACTAGAGTTATTTATTTGAAGTATTTTTAAATTCATTAGACCCTTTGCTACACACAACAGACCTGTGAGACACATACGACAAGAAAGTTTACATGATGACACTTTTTAAAAAATTTATAAACTTTATTTTTAAAAGCAATTTTAGGTTCACAGCAATTTTGAGTGAAAATATGAAGGGTACCCGTATATCTCTGTTTCTACACATGCATAGCTTCCCTCACTATCAACATTTCCCACCAGAGTGGTACATGTGTTATAATTGATGAACCTATATTGATATATCATTATTACCCAAAGTCCATAGTTGACATTGGGGTTCGCTCTATGAATTGTTCATTCAATGAGTTTGGACAAATATATAATGACATATATCCACCATAGTAGTATTCATTATACAGAATAGTTTTACTGCTCTGAAAATCCCTGTGCTTTGCCTGTTTAACCTTCCCTGCCCTGTAACGTTTGGCAACCACTTAACTTTTTACTGTCTTCAGAGTTTGGCCTTTTCTAGAATGTCATATAGTTGGAGTCATATAGTATATAGCCTTTTCAGATTGGCTCCTTTCATTTAGTAACATACATTTAAGTTTCTTAACATTTAAGATTGTTAAACCATTTAGGTTTCTTCAATATCAAGTGGTGTGATTACCAATTATGGTAAGTGAATGTTTAGTTTTGTAAAAAAACTTGCCAAATTGTCTTCCAAATGACTGTACCATTTTGCATTCCCACTAGCAATGAATGACAATTCCTGTTGCTCAGTGTTGTTTTTGGCTATTCTAAGAGATGTGTAGTGACATCGTATTGTTGTGTTAATTTACATTTCCCTTATTACATATGATGTGAAATATATTTTCATATGATTTTTTGTCGTGTGTGTGTGTGTGTGTGTGTGTGTGTGTGTGTGTGTGTGTATATATATATAATAACATATATTATTTTAGTGAGATATCTATTCAGGTCTTTAGCCCATGTTTTTAAAATGAAGGTTGTTCACTTTTTGTTGTTAGGTTTTAAGAGTTCTTTACATATTTTGGATTTGGATAGTGGTTCTTTATCAGGTATGTCTTTTTCAAATATTTTCTCTCAGTCTGTGGCTTGTCTTCTCTTTTCATAATGACATATTTTCAAAAATAAAATACACTTTAAACATTTATTGTTCCTGCTCCTGCTTCTCTTTTTTCTTTCTCACTCTCCTAACATATTTACCTTCATCAGCACAGTTTTTTCCAGAGGATAATGTAGTTAAATTCCATACATTATCAGTGATAATCATTATGTAAACATGATAATTATAACTGAATGTTGGGGAAATATTTGAATATTATTAATAAGAATTTAGGCAAGTCAGTAACTATAATAAAATGTGGCATTACCATCTTGTCTGCTCATATTATTTTTTAAGCAGAGAACAAGAAAGATAGAGCACAATATAGCTATATTGCTGAAGAGAATGTCATAATGTTTTGGGCTTAAATGCTGTATCATTTCAGTGTAGTGATGTTTTGTGGGACTTCCTGAAGAGATGAAAAAGTGTTCTAAGTAAAACAAACAGTTAACAGGTATTTTGTTAAGTCACTATGATCTTCTTCAACTTATGTAAACACTCTTCTCAATTCCAAGTGAAGCAAAAGAAGTTCTAGCCTGGATCTAGTTACTCATGATGGTGGAAAGTATACGAAAACGTGGCACTTATAGGATAACTATAAACCATCCCATTGGAGGAAACTAAATTATCATAAATCAAAGAGTAGTTTAGAAGCAATATACTCCAGAGAGTAGGATGGCACTGATACAAATACTTTCATCACTTTTTATTGATGTATTTAGAATTTGTTGTGAAAAATCATGAAAGCCTTAAGAAGAGTATTAAACAGTGGTTTGTAAACTATGTTCCACAGGGCTTTAATGTTTTAAGGAGGTAATTGAAAGTCAGCTTGTACAGAAAGAGAGTTTTGGTAGGGTGGTCCTATGCTTCTCATACTTTTTTACTAGCTAGAATATACTCTCATTATATTAATTTTACATATTGTCTTTTGTCTTATAGTTTAAAAAATGCCTGCAACTAAAAGACAAATGGAAACCACTAATTTAAAGAATTCTGAATGGAATTTTTTACCTGATGACCTTTTAAACTTTAATAATCATCCTAAAATAAACTCTCAACATTAGTGAAGAGAATAAATTGGAACTGCCATTTCAATCACAACTTATGTCTCTATTCTTCAGCTGCTCAAAAGTAGATTTCATATTAGGTACATGAACTTGTATAGTTGAAAATTAATTGTTTTTTTTTTCAAAAGCAATTTATTAACATTTCAAGTAAGTATGGTAAAATTTTGAGTTAGTCATTTTTAATGCCACAAAGCTTTCATTATAACACATACTTAATACCTTACTTTTCATATGAGAATCTTTGCTACAAGAATTTTCACTTATGTATCTTGTCAACAAATATTAGTCAGTCACCTGTTAAAATATCGTATTTTAAATAAGCTATTAAAATTTGTTTCTTTTTGACAGTTTGTCATTATGAGAGTAATTTTCCCTCCTTAAGTAAATGTTAAGTTATTAAGGTCTGTCTAGATTAGCTAGATAAGAGACATTTCTTAGATTTTAAAAATGTATTTTCCTTTTTCTGTGATTGAACATATACTTTTACATGAAAAGAGCAATGGTTTAGGCATTTGTTCATGTAAAGTTGATTAGTTTTTAAAGAAATGGCTCATAATAAACCATATATTACTCATTTGTAAGTTGGATAAAGATTTGTTTATGGTGGAGATTATACTTTGCTAGCAATGAGAAGTCTTGTGCCTATGATCCAGATTAATATTTCCTTATATAAAACTACCAAGGAAATTGAACTTGTAAGTTGTATGACAGTGGAGTGTTCACAAAAGGAGAGTAAAAGACAGCTGTGTGGTCTTAAGAAATAGTTCATCCAGGATGGGGATTTAGGAGAATTATCTATATTACACTACAGAACAAACCTGTTTAGTTAGTTGAATATTTATGACAGTCATTCTCTCTTAGACAAAGTTGGTTAGCATGGACTAATTTTTAATGTATAAGTTTTGTTTGTTTGTTTGTTTGTTTTTAATGCTCAATGTAGGCTAAAGCTTTTCTGTTTTAAAATAGGGAGATGACCTCAGACACACTGCAAAAGAGCTGAGTGGTTTATAGTTTTTCAGGAAACTTAGGTGTGTTTGATCTCTTTGTTTGGATTGTGTAAAATGCCTTGGATTTTTGGATCAGTTACTGCTGTAGATGACTATGTGCATTAATATGGTTATTTTTCAAACTTATAACAGTATTGCCCCTGTTTACCACAAGTAATCCATGATAGCCATAGAATGGCATGTAACATTAATTTCCAAACATTGATGATGAGATTGGATTGGACACGTGACAAAATGCCAATTTGATGTTCTTTTTTCGAGATTTTAGAATTGGTTATGAGGTAGCAAGTGACTCTTGTTTATAGACAATTTTTAACAAGTAAAATCAGGAGCTGTGAGCTGGCCATAATATCCACAAAGAATCAGAAAGAAGAACAATGGATATATGCAAAGAGAAGCATCATTGATAGAAATAAAAAACTCAATATTTTACATTTCTCAGATATAGTTAATTTCTGACGTCCATCTGCAATCCTGTTTAGGTTTCATAAAACCATTCCTCTCCATTTCTTCACTGTATACTTTTCTTTTTCTGCTTAAGCAATCTTGAGTTGTTTCTGTCACTTGCAACTAAGATATCTCACTAAATAATAACAGAAGCCATTAATGAGGACAATCAGTATGAGGACACATGTAGGCAACATGGTATGTGCTTAATATATTTAATTTAATATTGAAATGTTATAATATTTATAAATTTCAGTTTCGGGGGATAACCTTTATCTGACTTTGTCTTCAAACTCTGGGAATTCTTTACTCTCACCACTCAAACACTTTCTATGATGATATTTAAGATGCTCATCAAATCTACTATTACATGAAATTGTTGGCTCTATTTCATAGGGAAAAATATTGAGGCATTATCTTCAAAAAAATAAAGTAATAAGTCATAGTTACGTCTAACAAGTTGATATTGAATTTGTACAGGCAAATCAAAGACCTCCTCTTAACAGCCACTAATGCTGACCTCAGCTGTTATGTTAGCTTGCCATTGATGTCTTAATCTTATTGACAAAATCTTAAAAGTGTAAAACTTTATGTCAGTTATGTGTTGAATGTGTAAAATCTGATAGAAGTAGACACTGTTGACTAGGAATAATATTTAATGTTTTATTCTTGCAAATAGTTACTTAAACATCTGTAATTTGTAAAACCTTATTTATTTTTCAGTTTGTGTCTTCCTGACCTATTCCTATTAGGAAGTGTCAGTGTGTGTGTGTGTGTGTGTGTGTGTGTGTGTGTGTGTGCGCGTGTGCACGTGCACGTGCGCATGCGTGCATGCACATGAGTACATGCAATATATTTACTTTGTTATTTTACTGTTTTGAATTCATATAAAGTCAGAAAAATATCCAAAAAATGGATATATTTGGTCAATTCCTTCAGATATTAGTCCCTTTAATTGTAATATTGATTGTAGCAGGTATAATGTTACCTGTGACTTCATAGGACACACCATATCAGCCTTTAGAGGAAACAAGAGCTTTGGAAGCAAGTGGTTCATTACTATTAATCTCGTGATCCCATGAAAATTGACATTTATCATCAATAGGGACATGCCAAAGATTTAAATTTCCTTGGCATAGCTTCTGAAAGTTAAGACAATTCTCTGAATCTTCATAGTCTTCAATTCTCTCCAGGCACATTTCTCTTGAGAGTGTTAGTATTTCTTGAGTTCAGAAAGATCAGAAGAAAGCGTTTTTTTTTTCCTTCTCTTGTCCCTGGTTGGCCTTTTTGTTATAGATAACAATGAGACGGGACAAATAATTAAAGAATTCTAGGAGCACATAATTTAATAAGGGAAATAAGCCATGGATACAAATAGTGGCAACCCAAAATAGTCTATTAGTGGCATGTCTGAGACTGAGGCAGTGGGGAAGAGTGATTTTAGAAAATGAATATGGGAGGCTCGTGGACCTGTCTCAGCCACTTTTTAGCTGCTTCCTCACTGGTGACTTCGGGCAATAAATATAATCTATACACCCTCAGTGTTTTCATATAAAAATGGGAATAATAGGCTATTTGTTAGGAGTAAATGAGACAGTGCACATCTCTAGATAATCATAGGCATTCAAAAATGTAGATGAAACATAGAAGTTACTTTTATCTACTACGATCAAGGAAGGAGTCAAGAAAGACAGAAAATACAGCTGTAGAATGTGTAGTGTTTCAAAGATCAAGATGATTTTTTACATGATGATATCAGAGGTATGACAATGTAACATATGACCACAAAATTAAATAAACTAGTTTGAGAAATATCCAATACTTATGTGTGTCAGTGCTTCTTAAACTTTTCATGAAAAGAACAGTAGGAGCACAGGGAACCACCTGACCCTACAGAAGGGACCACCACCACCATCACATCTACCATTATCACAATAATAAAAAACATTTATCAAGTTCTTAGAATTGATTGGATTCTGTGCTTTACATCCACTGTCTCAGCTGACTGCCAAAATAACTCGTTGAGATTATTCCATGAGTCTCACTGTATGAGATAAAGAAAGTGAGGTACACAATTAATAAGTTAGTAGGTGATGGAAATGAGATTCTTGGGACTGTGACATCAGGGTGCTCTTTCTAAACCACTTTTTATCCTGATGCTGAGGATTTGATTCTGAGTGTCCAGTTTTTGGAAAGTCTCTTACTTTATTATTATTACTATTATTTTAAATCAAGAAAGCTTGAAACCTATAAAATTTTATTAACCAGTGTCACCCCAATAAATTCGATAAAAAAAGAAAATATTGAAACCAACTTTATAATACATATATTTGTTTTGATATAACATTTTAAAATACTTTCGGTGTAGATGTTTTTATCTAGTTAATAGGTTAATAGTATAACATAGACTGTTAATTTCAGAAGATTTTATATTTTTAAGTGTTTCCTTTCAAGGATATTAGGATGTAACCTTGAAAGTGCCTCAAGCAATTTTTAATTTGCTTGTAGATGGTGCTTTTCATTATATAATTCCTAGCCAAGACATTTGTTGCTTTGTTCACAAAAAGAAATAAAAAAATACAATGTTCTTCCTTCAGAAATTGCATGACTAGTTCTAAAATTTGCTAAATTATTAACAATTTTATGCAGTTATTAATTATGGTTTTGTGACAATAATTTTCTATAAAGCTTTCTTGAAACTTTATTTTTATTTTTTTTTCAGTTTATGATTTATAGTTAAATATCTGTTATGAGGAAACATGAATCTTCTCTGGTAAAAACAGATAAATGGAATCTTTTAGTTACTTGAAATATGTCTTCTATAGAATTAATAAAGAATGATTTAAAAGAAATAATTGTGAGTATCTATATCACATAAGATTACATTTTAATTAATATTATTTGCCATATTAGAAAATAATATTATATTTTAGTTACAAATCATTATATTAATCTGTGTAATATGTACTTACTACTCACAAATTATCTTTTGTTTATACATTAAGGACAAAGACAAATGCTATCTTGAATCAATCATATGTAGTATTTTGATTAGCAGCATATCTACAAAGTTTGTAAGACAGATGAAATCCAGGCATACTTAAAAACTGAAAAAAAAAAAGCTTTCATTTATTGGTAGCCAATAATGAATGGAAATGAATGCTAAACCGGTAACTAAAAACAAACAGACAAAACATATGTCTAAATAACACTCATTCTAACTTTAAGAAAGAACTTTAATACATAAAACTTAAAACTTAATTTAATGGGACTGGATGTCCCTAGGGAAGTAAATGACAATTATGTTTACATGTAACACATTATAGTATAGGTGTAACAAACCATCCAGAAAGGAGAGACAATGTTTTTTTTTTTTTTAAAGTCATGCCTATCATACTGATTTCTTTCTCAATCAAGGGGAAAAAATTTAGAGGAAAATAAGATTGCTATTTTGGTTATGATGACTTTGTCTGAAGAGTTGCTTAAAGAAAATGCTAAAAAATATGATATAATTAAAAATGAAATATAAAAAATTGTTTTATTTTAAAAAAAATATGTTCTCTGTGTGAAAAGAGTAAGTAATCTGATGGATCAATAATCTCTGATAAGGCAGTTCCAGTTCTATAAAACCTGAACTGATTTTTAAACTTGAATGCCACCCTTGAGTTCAAGTTTAGCCAACATATAAAAAGTGTATATAAAGTGTATTGTCTTGTTTATTTCCTTCTACGTGTATAGAGCAGGGGAATGTATAATGAACTTGATTTGAGATCAGGAATGCTTCACAGAGGCAGAGTTGATATATGAATAAATGAAATATGAGGAGATATTCATCTAATGAATGCAATATATAAAAACAACATATACAAAAGCATGGAGGAACAAACTAGTAAGACATGTTCAGAGAAATGTGAATTTGGTATTTCTAGAAATTAAAGAGGGAAGAACTTGATGGGTAAA
>NW_006494613.1:9239513-9246370 GCF_000325575.1 Pteropus alecto
CCATACCAAGAAATGAGTAGTAAGTTATGTTAAGATAGTTAAAGTTTTATTATTTAGATGAGAGAATATCTTAGAATAGCTTTTGGGTCAGCTGTGCAAGTTGGAATAGTTCACAGTGCTGGTGTGGAAGAGAAATTCCTTACTAGTGAGCCAAGTGACAGGGAGACCAGTTCGAAGGTTATTTTCACAGTTTGAATGAGAAAGGAAATAATACTTAACCGAAGAGAGAGGTAGTAAAGATGGAGATATAGGTCAGATTGAGAGCCATTTCAATATGATTTAATAATTAAATTAATATAAGTAGTAAGAATAAGAGTCAAATTAACTTCCATGAATTTGCCCTTCAGAAAGGAAAAACAATATAATAAATTCAATTTTGAGTTGAATTTGAAGTTCCTATGAAGTACACAAGTTATATAAGTTTAGTAGAAATTACATACAGTAAGTTCTCAATGTTGACAATAGATTCTTGGAAATTGTGACTTTAAGTAAAAAGATGTATAATAAAACCAATTTTACCATAGGTTAATTGATATACACAAGAGTTAAGTTGTTAAGGCATATTTCTGGTTACAGAAAACATTACCAAACTTTTAAATAATGATCCAAAACACTTCTAATATTAAACATTGAAATAAATGTGAACTGTATTTGCATTTAAGAGAGATTAATAAAAAATAAATAAGATCATTATTTTCTAACTCAATTATTTCAGTTCAGGGGCACACATGGCCAGAGTCTATCCTGGCAACTCAGAGCACCAGGCTGGAACCCACCCTAGACAGTACACCCTTCCATTGCAGGGATCACTCACACACACCCACACTCACTTAGATTGGGACAATGTAGACATGCCAACTCACCTAACGTGCAAAGCTTTTGGATATGGGAAGAAACCAGAGTACCCCAAGAAGACATGAGGAGAACATGCAAACTCCATATAGACAGTGGCTCAGCCAAGAATTGATTTTTTTTTCTCATTGTTATAACAAATTGAATGAAACAGTATTATTCGCGAACCTGCTATATATATGCTGTGACCTTTGTAAAAGAAGAGGGCCATGATAGTATGTTGGTGGGTACATAATTCAAGGTCCCAATAGAAAACCTAAGGCACAATCAATAATAAATTGAATAATTCCAGGAGTCTGTATTTACAAGGAGATGGATTATAAAAGTGTGAGCAAGGTAAAAGAAAAACAAAAAAATATTGCAGAAAACTGTTACTAATGGCAATAAAATGATTACACTTTCTAGACTTAAACAGATGAGAGAAGGTAAAGGTCCCCCAAAGCTAGATGTAAAGATATACAAGAAGAATAGGCTGTCATGAGAGAAATAGTGTGTATCTGTTGAGGGGCACAGTCATCTTAAAGATAACTCACAAGAGGGGAGTAAATAACTTGATCTGACTATTTTCTCTTCTTAAGGTCCTGTTGATGACCTTCCTTGGTCGAACTTGTTCAGGGGAAGCTAGAGTACATGGAACTCATTGAGAAAGTACCTAAATGTCAGCTTCTTAGGGCACATTAAGTTGGGGAAGTAGAAAAAATCCATCATAGAAGCACCAAGGGATGCCTGCCTCAGGCAGAGTGTGCCAAATAAGGCAGGAGAGAGTGTCTGAGAGAAGAAAACGAGGCAACATCAACATTGACAAGAAAATGAACAGGAATTGACATGGAACTTTGTTATGGAACAGTTGATGTTAGGCTAATCATGGAAAGCCATATTTTTCATAATATAAAATATTAAGAGGTCAAGAAACAAGAGAAAAAAAAGAGGCTAATAGAGTATATGTTGGATATTATAGATGGCGATCTTAATAACAACAGTTTTTGTGAGGTGGTATGAAAAGAAGTTATATTGCAATGACTCAAGGAGTGAAAGTGAGGAAGTCAGAGAAGTGAATGTAGAGTCATTTTTAAAGAAGATTTGTGAATTAGGTTAAAAATGAGTGATGGTTAGAGGAATGGTCAGGATGTAAATTCTTTGAAGAAATGTTCAAAGGATACAAGGTTTATCTAACATTTTAATGCTATAATTTTAGACTTAGGAATATAAGAATTATACTCTAGGAAGGCAGCAATGTCCAGACTAAACAGGGAATAAACCAACTACAAAGCATGTCTCTTTCTCTTGGGTCCCAAAACATATGTATTAGCACCTGGGTAAAATAGTATGTGAAGTATTAATTGAAGATACTTTTACCTGGTGTTGTCCCTTATTGATCTTGAAGTTAAACAGAAGTGTATTTTTGTGGAAGCAATCCACTGCTGAGAAAAGAGAATCCTCAGTTCTTTTCAAGCATTAGGTTTCAAATGATACCAGTGATGAGACAGTACAGATGTATAGAAATTTAAATAGACAGATCATGTTCCTATCTTCCCTTTTCAATCCATATTACACACGCAAACGCACACGCACACGCACACACACACACGTGCAAGATCCTTATATTAGTGAAAGTCAGTGTTGAGCATGGTTCTCAATGGTGGGAGATTTTACCTCACTCAGGGGACATTTGGCAATGTCTGGAGTCATTTGTTTGTCATGACTGGGAATGTGCTACTACAATCTAATGAGCAAAAGCTAAAAATGCTGCTAAGCATCATACGATGCACAGAACATCAATACCTACAACAAAGAATTATCCAGTCTGAAATGTTAGTGGGGCCATTGAGAAATTCTGGAATAGAATTCTGAGGGAGGAGAGGAACGTACAAGAGACATGTATCCTGCCTCTATCATTGATTCCTAAAAAGGAAAGGATAGATAAGCTAGAGTTCTTTATGAAGTTGTAGGGTTTCAGAATTAGAGTTCTGTAGAAATATGGCAGCATGGTGAGGGGGTCTGGACATAAGAGGGGTTCTGGATCATCCCTGGGTTTCCCACTTCACTAGAGTAGCATGGAAATCTCGAAATTCCTGTAGACACAGGTAGGCTGAGACTGAGGGTCATGTGTTTGCAATATACCCTCACTAAATAGGGTCACCAAATGCAACAGAGACAGCGGATTCCACTAAAGGCTTCATTAACTACAAGTGGTTCAAAGCCGCCAGCTAAGAATGTGGAAATGCTCTCTCAGGAAGCAGGAAAACCAGAGGTTCTCTTCTGCCATAAGAGTTCATCCTGGATCTGACAGCTACTTGCCACCAAAGACTCTTCTGCTAGGAACAGCTCAAGGCAGAGAGGTGGAGTCATGCCCAATCTTAGCTGTAAGTCCCCAGGCGGCTGAGAGTTCGTAGGGCCATTGGTCAGGGCTCAAGTGAGACAATTAAGAGGGTCTTGTGAATACCTTGGGATGAAATTTAAGTATAATGGTGACTACCTGAAAGAAACCAGAGCCAGAGAGAGCAAAAACCTTAAGTGAACTCAATAAAGATGTCTATATGAAGTGGGGAAGTCAGGAACTTAGATTGAGTCGATAAAATTTCAGTTTACAAACATCTAAATTTTACTGACTTATATTGCAGATATTTCAAATCACTCCACTACACATTTAAAAATTAGTATTGGTTATTCAATTGCTACATTCCCCTAATGAAGAGTTGACTTCCCTACCCCTCTCACCTTTTAACAGGATTCAAAAATAATATATAAAATTATTTACATTTAAAGAAAAGAAAATTTAAAGAAAACGAATCTGTAAAAGACAGTATCAATGAAGCACATACATTTTAGAGGAATATCATTAGTGGCACAGTCATATTAAAGAAAAATATAATTTGATTTTATAAAGACTTGGTAAATAAATTAAAAGATTATTTTCTAAAATCCCCATAAATAACCCTTTTTGTCTACAACAATCATTTTAAAAGTTTATGAGAAGCTTATAGGAATATTATGGTATTAGATAAAATCAGAGAGAAAACCTAATGATGAGTACAAATTTATTCTCCCCTTCTTCATTTTCTTTTCTTATTCTGTTTTAGAAAATTCCTTACTCATATGGAACACTCTACCGCATGAATACAAGTGGCCCCCCTACTGGTCTCCTGATTATCCTTGGCAATAGAGGTTTCCACCTTACCTTCTGATCCTGCCCTAGTAGCTGCTACATTTGCCTCAGCTGCCTGAGAGCCTCTCCCTGTACTTTCCACTCTGCACATTACAGCCTTTCCTCATTACTGTTTTTCAATGATACAACTCATTGTCAGATTTCTACTGTAGAGAAAGAAATGGCTGGGGAGAAGGAAAATAAAGAGTTTAGGAAATGCAGGACAGACACCAATGAAGTTATGATTTTAAATTGACACAATTAGACAATTATTATAATCTCAAGATGAATTTCTCTCCCCTATCCCCCATCCGCCCCATCTCAGTTCTGCCATTGCAAAAGATAAAATACTCTTTAGCTTAATCGTGGAAATTTCCTGGAATCCAGTCTATTATTTGAGTAAAGATTTGGAGAATTTGGGCTGCTGTTAATTTTTTTTTTTTTTTAAACTATCCAGTGCCATTAAAAGCATCTGCTTACCCTGCAGTCTTTGAATGTTTCCATCCTGGCATACTGTTCTGTGGCAGTTGCTCAGTTTCTCAATGCCTTCATTGAAAATTTTGTTCCAGATTACTATGAGTGAAATATGAATTGTAGAGGTGCTATGTCATACTGGTGTTGAAATTCTTTTCCCAGAATACAAGATGAATTTTTGGTTTGTTTGTTTTCAGCCCCAATTAAGCAGATGAGCAGTTCCAGATTTCTTCTTAGTTACTGTTTGTTTAAGCTTATACCACTGGGGACAATACCCTGGACTTCCTGTGTTGCGTGGTAGCCACTCTGATGTTACTTTCTCAATCTAATCATGGTATCATTTCCCACCCTCTCTCTCTACTAATTAGAATTCTTTACTCCAGAAACCACGAATGGTTTCTGGTAAATTTAAGCTGCAAAACAATTTGTTTGGAAAAAGTTAAATAGATATAATAGGAAAGTTGGAGAACTAGGTTCAGAAAAACTCATAAATCCTAACTGACTAAAAGCATAGGCAAGGTCATCTAGGGGAACATCCATGGGTAGAGGGTCAAGCTGAATACTGGATTATGCCATTGGATAAGCTGTGCAGAGTGCCGTTGTCACTCCCCTGACTACTTTCTCCAGACAGCTAGAATTAGTCGTCTCTCTATATCCACAGGGATCTTTTCCAGGACCCCTACAAATAACAAACCATAGATTCTCAGGTCTCTCATTTAAAATGATGTGGTATTTGCATATAAACTACCCACTTTTCTAATGTACTTCAAATCATCTCTAGGTTACTTTTAATATCTAATACAATGTAAATACTATGTAAATAGTGGTTATACTGTATTGTTTAGTGAATAAGAACAAGAAAAAGTCTGTACATGTTCAGTAGAGATGCAACCACATATACTACACAATACATACCAGCAACAATGTAATTTTTTTTTTTCCAAATAATTTGGACCTATGGTTAGTTGAATCTGTAGATGTGAAACCCATGGATGTAGAGGGTCAATTGTATTTCTAAAATTGTTCTACCTCCCTCGTGTGAGCACCTGATTGATGAAACATAGCTTCTAGGAATCAGAGAGAACGAATGTCCAATTTTGTAGCTTCTTTATTAACAGGTAGCCCTTAAATTTTATAAAGTTAATACGTTGGTGGATTCTCCCAAATGCAAATAAGGGCAGTGGGCTGGAAATATTTTAATGCTTTTTCAGATGTACTTTCCACACTTTTTCACCTGGATTTATGCCAGGAGGCTGACATGTGTAGACTCTGTTAACCAGTTCATCATCACCCTATTGTCTGGCTTTAGCTGGGCTCAAAACCCAGGCGGAGACCAGTAGGAGACGAGAGAGCGATCAGGGCTTTATTTCTTTGTCTCCCTCCTGACAAGGTCTCCATAAACTGGCTATATTCTTTGCCATAAATGCTAACTTCTATAGGAGGTTCTTCCATCCAGCTTTCTGGGACCCTGGGAATCTCTAACTGCTCCCTCCTCTCACTCCTTGAAGTTTGTGCATGGAGATAGCATGACATACTATACTATCTCTTGTGGCTTCAGGATACAGTATCGTTATTTTTTGTAAATTATGCCTTCATTAAATTCTCCTCAAATTATCCTAATTTGTATGTGCCATCTGTTTCTGGCTGGGGCCATGAATGACAGGCACCCTCAAAAATGGCAAATGTCTCATCCAGAGACTTTTATGTCTAGAGCCTATAGCAGAACTGTCCTGCAAGGAACACCACATGCCTCCTCCTTCCTTTCTCCCACTGTAGGTTTTTTAGGCCTGTTGAAAGTAGACATCCTTCAATAACAAGAGGTAATATCAGGACTATTTTACTGTAATAGCTGCATGAAAAGACTTAGAGAAAAAGAGATCCAAAGCAAAACAATATAAAAAAGTCAGAAAAAAATATCATGTGGGAAAAAGGAGAGTTTTCACTCTTGAACCTCTCAAGAAAGATAGAAATTGATGGTACCGAAGTGTTACATTATATTCTTTACTTATAATGTAGCACACTATGCTTGGATATAGATCTGGGCATTGGAAGGTAGGTGGGAAAAAGGCCCTTAGGCAGCAGAGTGTAGTTACATAGCCAGTTAGTGAGCTTAACAGACTGATTGGCATCTATATGTAAGATCAACATATTTTTAAATTTATAGAGTTAGAAAGATCTCCAGATGTTTAGTTTTTAAAGAGATATTGTGATTTCTGTGCCTCAATGACAGAATCTACCTTTAGTTTGGTAGCAAAATGACACTATCATTTTCCCATTTTATGCATTGTATTTTATTGTTACATGATTTAATGTTTTATTCTTTCCAGGTATAATTTACAAAGGATATCAAGAGTCTAGGACAAATATATATGTGTGTGTGTATACA
>NW_006494613.1:9246442-9271543 GCF_000325575.1 Pteropus alecto
TCAGGAAAAGCTCATAGTACTTGTTCACTGATAATCAGATCGTTCAGCCCATGCTAAGCTTCTGCAGGAAAAGATGTTCTGCTTATTTCTGGAACCATCAAACTTCCATTTCATGTTCTTCTTTTCTTATCTTTGTGAATGTCTCTGTTTTGGTTTGTTTGTTTGTTTGTTTGTTTTTAATGAGAGAATTTTGGACACCAGAACAAGGAGATAATTGATTCAATATATTTAGAGAAAGTAGTTCTTAGACATTTTTCATCACAATGTAAATATACAGTTCTCTATTTTGCTTAAGCATGTGGCCAGAGATATATCTGGCGTAATCCTACACTTCCCAGCTGCTTGAGAAAGGAAAGATGTTCCTCATTGGAGCAGACATAGCCAGTGCCCTTCCTATGTCCCTTCTATACACACATATATACCCCATAGGCTGTATGCTGTAAATTCTTCTGATTCTCTGCTTGAGGGCTTCAGTGTAGCTGCGGGGCCGTGCTTCCTCTATGCACAAGGCAAGCTGAAAGGGCCAGAGAGTTTATGTTCCAACCAATGACAGAGGAAGACATCGTGAGTAAATACCTCAGCCTTTTCACCCCTTGATTGGGGTAGTATCATCTCCCCTTATCTCCTCTGAGTGCCCCAGTAAGATTGAGTCCACTTGCCCCAGTCGAAAACTAGCCCAGTAACTCACCTTTTATTGGTTTCCTTCCCCTTCCTATCATATTATCCCACTCCTTTAGTAGTGCTTCCTGGGATCACCTCTCGAATAAAGTAACTACACTTGAATCTTTGCCCCAGAGGCTGCTTCTGGAGAAATCCAGATAGTTGGTGCCAAAAACGGTCATAGAGACAGACCCTCAAAACAAGATTTTGGAACTGGATTAGTCATCAGACAGATGGAAACAAGGATCCTGTTACAGGTGGTAAGCTGTATGGATATATCTTTTAGGCTAAGATGCTCACCTGTGGTGAGTTGGTATGGGTTTCAGCGGAGAGGAGATGCCGTACTTCAGGCAATACCTCTAGCTTTTGTGATATACAGGATAATAGTAATTATGAGGATATGGTATTGTTTGGTGTATGGTAACTATAATAGAAGATTTATAGGATAAAAGTGACAGGTCTGAGGCATCCAACTATCAACTCAGAGTTTGGTATGACACAAATACCCTCTCCTCCAAAAGTAGGAGGGGAATTTGCTGACAGAATTACAAAGTGAGCTGAATTCACAACCTGGCAAGGCTGCTACACTGAGGTCAGGGCTGCGTTGGGAAAGGAATGAACACTGAGACTTGGGATGAGAGTTTCCTGATAGATACTTTAGGAAGAAAGGGATTATTAACCAAATAAGCTACAGAATCTATGGAATATGTACAGTAAAAACTGGGAGGACATACTGGGAAATGAATGTTAAAAGTATTAGACTGTGATGGAGGGTGAAGAGTGAAATACAAGTCAGGGAAAGGCATAGTTTATTGATATGGGCATCTCCTAAGATTCAAGTTAGGGTGTTGGCAAAGACCCTACGAGCTAGTCCTATTATTCTGTTGCCATGGCTCCTTAGCATTTGGAAAAAATGATAACCCATGGTAAATAAGGTAGATTTGCCAGAACTTCCTTGGAAAATATTAAAGAAGGGATTAATAGACTCAGTAATATGGGCATGTTAGAATGGCTGTACTATGTAATACTAGAGAATCAACCAGTGCTTCTGTTCTCTGGCGGGCTCCAAGAGAACGGAAGTGATAGAGAATGTGATAGTTAAGGACACATCTATATTGTTGAGAAGTAGAAGCTATCTTCTACAGACCAGTCAATGGTAGGGAATGAGGCTATGGAACTGGGCTCCCTAGTATCAATGAGAATGATAGTAAATTCTAATTCTAGAGGCCATGGAGCAATACTTTACTATCAGAGACATGGATATAATTGTTGTAATGGGAAGTAGATCAGGATGACAACCAGGAGGCCCTGATCTTCATAGAATTATGGATATCTTATCAATTAGAGCTTAATGTGACAGGGATAAGTGAAAATAGTAGAGAATCCTCAATAAAATATTATTTATTAGAGACCAGTCACTTAGTGGCCAGTTAATTGCATTGGACCCCATATACTGGGGAAACAAATAGTCCACCCTTATTGGTATTGGAAATTATCCCCATATGGGTTTACTTTTCTGCCTTCATTGCCTCAACAAGAACCAATGTTTAAAGATTCAAGATTGCACACTTCATGTGCGCAATTGCCTTTATGGTGAAGGAGTTAAGACAATGAACACTTGACCATGGGATTTACTGATTCCACCATAAACTACACCCTTCAGAAGCTGCCAGTCAGACAGAACTTTAATCAGGCCTCTAAGAAGCTATTCCAAAGTTCTATCCATATTCTGATAATGGATAATGTCTATTTACCAACTTCTTTCCCTTCCCTGCCTTGCTTCTTCGCTCCCCACCGATGCTTCCTGGGATCATATAAGAAATAAAATACTGGCACTTGAATCAGTGTCCCAGAGTCTGCCTCTGTGGAATCTCATATCAACAAATATATCTGACTTAAAAGATAGATAACTAAATATGTGTAACCTCTATTAGTTAGGTATGGATTCAGCTGCAAATAACCATACAATTAAAAGCTTAAATACACAAAGAGCTGTCTACTGTAACTATAAATTTGGAGATCTTTAATCGAGGGCTGATACAGTCTGTCGATTATGCCAACAAGGACCCAGGATTGTTCTCAGGACTTTACATACACATTCTGTTGCATCGTGTCATAAGAAGCCTGCTATACTTCTGGGCCTCACATCATTTTCCAGGCAAAAGGAAATAGGAGTCATTTAGAGGAAAAGCAGAACCTGTAGACATCTATGTACATTTCTCGGTGGGAGCAGTGACAACATTGGATATCCCTAGCAGAAAGAAAGTTTGGAAAGCTGGAGTTTGAGTAGTCGAGTTTGTAAATTTTGCAGCCTTTATTATAAAGGCTTGGGAGAAAGAGGATAAAAACGGAGGTTCAATTAATTGACCTACAGCATTACCAGATGTATAGACAAACTCAGAATTTGATTTTTAAAAATTTGACCTGTTGTAATCTAAGTGTTTTTTTCTATTTTTCATAAATAAATAAATAAATAAATAGACAGATTGAGTGTTAGACTGTAACTTCATAGAATGTTTTTTTAAAAGGAAAGAACTTAAGTCACTATATTTAGTTTAAAAGTTTTCACATGCCATATTTATTAATTCAAAACATGTATACGAACTATCTACTAACTTCCTTCCAGAAACACAGAGAACAAGATTTCTGATTCTTAAGCTTGGTGAAGAATTTCCAAATAATTTCTGATATTTCTATCTTTCCAAGTACAAAGACATCTAGAACATTTAGCCTCAAAACACACAAATTGTTAAAATTTTAAAAAGCATGAAATTTTAACAACAAAAAAATCCTGAAACAAGAAATACCTGTTTCTGCCCATAGCCTTGAGTTATTGGCTACATCCCTGATAGGCAACTGTGCTGTCACTTGTGTCACTGCTTTGTAGACTCATGTTTTCTATTAAATAGCCTCAGATGAGAGCTGGCACTAAAATATAGAACATTTGATTATTATTTTTTTGTGGCAACAAATGATTTTTTCTCTGCCAATTTTGTCTCTTAGGCTAACGGTCTTACATATTTTTTAAATGCTATTTCATTCGCACTCATATTTTTATACCTCCTAGAAGTAATGTAACAGTAAGGTTTTTATCACCACAACTGGTGGACACCTGGGTCATTCCATTGACCATTTAGGGAAGTATTCCAAGCTGTAACAAAGCTATTTCTATGGGCTCACTCACTTCACCCTGACATTTCTCTGAAAACCATGTTTCTGTAGTAAAAAAACAAATGAACAAAAACCCTAAAGAGAGTTTTATTAAGTGCATAACATTTTAAAACCAAAATAAGTATAAAATTATGAATAATATATAAATTTTATAATGACTTTTAGTTTTAGCAAAGACAATCTTTTATCTAATTGTATCAATAGAATTGTTTATTTAAAATAACAGTTTACTCTTGAACAAACAAGTTTGAACTACATGGGTTTACATACACAAATTTTTTTTCAATAAATACTTGTATTGTTTTTAGTCTGTGGTTGGGAGCCATTTGTTGTCCAAATTATAAAACCCCAGTTATATAAGGGATTTGAGCATCTGTAAATTTTGGTATCTGTGAAGGATTCAGAAGCCAATTACCCACAGATACCAAGGGACAACTTAAGTTTTGAGGGAATCACAGTTATATGAGGATTTTCAGCTGGGCAGGAGTTTGTTGCTCTTGGATCCCTCTTTTATTCAAGTGTCAACTGTATATATTATAATCATTTATAAATATTATTTCATAAAGTTTAACTTCTGCTTTTAAATTTTCAGCTTTATTGAAGTATAATTGATATATGGAATTGTAAGATATTTAAAGTATACATAGTGGTGATTTGATATATGTATACATTGTGAAAAAAGTCCCACTATCTAGTTAATTCACATATCCATTACCTCACATATTTATCTTTCTTTGTTGCTGTTGTTGAAAACATTTAAGTTCTATTCTCAGCAAATTTCAATTATATAATACAGTGTTATCAATTATAGTCACAGTAGATATAGATCCTTCATCTCCTTGGCTAAATTTATTCATAGATATTTTATTATTTTTGATAAAATTCTAATTGAGATTTTTAAAAAATTTCTCTTTCCAATAATTTGTTATTAGTAGATAAAAACACAACTGTTTTATAATATATCGATTTTGCATCTTGCAACTTTACTAAATTTGTTTATTAGTTCTAACAGTTTTTTGATGGAGTCTTTAGAATTTTCTTTATGTAAGATTATATCATTTTCAAACAAGCAATTTTACTTGTTCCTTTCTGATTTGAATGCCTTTTGTTTCTTTTTCTGACTAATGGCATTGACTAACATTTCCAGTAGTATGTTAAATAAAAGTGGTGACAGTGGGCATCCTTGTCTTCTTCCTGATTTTGGAGGAAAAATTTTTAGCTTTTCACCACTGAGTATGATGTTAGCAATGGGCTTGTGATATATACCTTTATTATATTGAGTTACGTTCCCTCTATACTCAATTTGTTGAGAATTTTTATTATAAAAAGGATGCTGAAAATTGTCATATGTTCTTTCTATACCTATTGAGATGATCATATGATGTTTTATTTTTCATTTTATTAATGTGATGTATCACATTGGGTGATTTGTGGATGTTGAGCAACCCTTGCATTCCTGGACTAAAATCCATTTGATTATGCTGATTGATACTTTTAATGTATTTTTGAATTCTGTTTGCTGCTGTTTTATTGATGACTTTTTGCATACATGTCCATCAAAGAAATTGACCTGTAATCATATTTTCTTGTAATGTCCTTGTCTGGTTTTGGTATTAAAGTAGTGCTTGCCTCATAAATGAGTTTGGGCATGTTTCCTATTTTTCTATTTTTTGGAATACCCTGAAAAAAATGGTGTTCTTCAAAAGTTTGGTAAAATTCACCAGTAACGCTGTCCGGTCCTGGACTTTTCTTTGTTGGAAGGTTTCAAATATTACTTCTTAACTCCTTAGTTATTATTGATCTGATTAGATTTTCTATTCATGATTCAGTCTCAGTAGGTTGTATGTTTACAGAAATTTATCAATTACTTCAAGATTGTCCAATTTGTTGATATGTAATTGTTCATAGTAGTTTCTTATTTTCCTTTGTATTTCTGTGGTATCATTTGTAATGTTTCCTCTTTCATTTCTAATTTTATTTTAGTTCTCTCTCTCTTTTAGTAAGCCTAGCTAAAATTTTATGTGGGTTTTTTTTTTTTATCTTTCCAAAAATCAGTGTTTATTTTCATTGTTCTTTTTTATTATCTTTTTGGTTTTTATTTAATTTATTTCCATTCTAATTTTTGATATTTTCTACCTTCCACTAACTGTGGGTTTATTTTATTAATTTATTTTTTGTAGATTTTTGAGGTATAAAGTTAGGTTATTTATTTGGAACCTTTCTCTTTTTTTAATGTAGGTATTTATTGCTATAAAATTCTCTCTTAAAATTGCTTTTCCTTCATCCCCTAAATCTTGATATGTTGTATTTCCATTTTTGTTTGTCTCAAGGTATTTTTTGATTTCTCTTTTGATTTATTCTTTGACCAATTAGTTGTGCTGTATCATGTTGTTTAATCTTCACATATTTGTGAAATTTTTATTTTCTTCTTGTGATTTATATCTAGTTTTAAATCATTGTGTTCAAAAAGATTCTTGATATGATTTTATTCTTCTTAAATTTATTAAGACGTTTTATGACCTAACATATGTCTAGCTTGGAGATTGTTCCATGTGCATTTGAAGAGAATGTGTATACTACTACTTTTGGATGTTCTGTATATACCTGTTAATTCTATCTCATCTAATGTGTGGCTTATGTCCAATGTTTCTTTATTAATTTTCTGCCTGTAGAATATAGCTATTGTTGAAATGAAATATTGAATTCTCTTTACTATTATTGTATTGTTGTCCATTCTCTCTTCAGGTCTATTAATATTTGCTTTATGTATTTAGATACTCCTACATTGTGTGCATAAATATCTATAAATCTTGTATATTCTTGGTGGATTGAAACTTGTATCATTATATAGTAACCTCTTTGTCTCTTATTATGGCTTAGGCTTAAAGTTTGTTTTGTTCTGTCACAAATACAACTACTGGTGCTTTCTTTTGGTTTCCATTAGCATGGAATATCTTTTTTCACCCTTTCACTTTTACTCTAAAGTGAGGCTTTTATAGGCAGTATATACTTGGAATTTTTTAAAATCCATTTAGCCACTCTGTTTTCTAATTGAAGAATTCAGTTTATTTATATTTAAAGTAATTATTGATAGGTATAGATGAACTATTGCTATTTTGTTATTTTGAATGTTTTATAATTTTTTTGTTTCCTTCTTATTTTGGTTTCCTCCTTTGTAATCTGATGATTTTCTATAGTAATGTGCTTAGATTTTTTTTCTCTTTATTTTCTGTGAATCTACTATAGGTTTTTGCTTTGTAGTTACCATGTGACTTGCATAAAGCATCTTACATTTATAAGTTAACTTAAGTTTGAAGATATGCTAAAGCTCTACATTTTTATTACTCCCTCTCATTTATGTTTTTGATGTCACGATTTAGATCTTTTACCTTGTGTATCTATTAAAAGTTATTATATTTATAGTTATTTTTAATACTTTTGTCTTTGAACTTTCACACTCGATTATAAATTACATACAGATCTTTCATTTTATTTTCTTTTATGTATAAAAAGTCTCCTGATCTTACTTCTCTTAAGTCTCAACAATCATTTTAAGTACTAGCATTAATCAATCTCATAAAATTCTCTGATGTAGTAATGCCTCACTATCATATATTAGTAATTTCTCTGTTTATTTTATAGTTAGACTATTATATGCATACATATATAAATTTATATGCACAGGATAGTTATATTATCTAAAAAATTCATTTCAAGTTATGCTTAGGACAAAATTTAGTAACAGAAAGCAAGGTCTGGTAAGATTTAGAGTCACTTACCTCGAGCACTCTGCTTCCTAGTTGTTTTTTAAAAATATATAATGACAGATAAAAATGTATATATTGAAGTGTACAATGTGATTATTTGATGTACATATTCATTGTGAAACAATTATCACAATCTGTTTAACATATTTATTACCTCAGATAATTACTATTTTTTGTGTGTATGGTAAGAATGCTTAAGATCACCTCTTTTAATAAATATCAAATATATAATACAGTATTATTTTACTATAATTACCATGCTGTACATTATATCCCCAGAACTTATTCATTCAATTATCTAGCACACTCGACATAATTATCGACCTGTTCAGACATCTTCTCTCATGAACACTGCAAATAGGGCATTGAAAAAAAATTCTTTAAAAATGTTTCTTCTTTTTTAGTCTTTGGGAACCAACTAATGGAGAGAAAAAATGGACAAGTTCTTTCTTAAGATATTAAAATAATACCCATCAGATTATGGTAATGTCTAGGAACTCTTAGCCTTTAAAAATTTGTTTAAGTTGATAATATATGTCTCTGATTTGTAAAGTAAAACTCTCATGGTGCAACTTATTTATAAATTATTTCCATTTTTAAAGGGAACAGCTTACAGTCACCTTTATTTACAACCTACACAATAATTTTACTATTTTCTCATGTATTTTGCTTGGACTTTGTTTTAAATTTACCATCCTCTTCCTTTCCCCCATTTATAAGTAAAATAATTATTTTTTCTATAATTAATTAAAAAATACTATTAAGTGGGAAAAAAAAAAACAAAACCTAACCTGCCCATTTATGAACATCTTGATTTACTAAGATGTTTTGTTTAAAAGATTAAGTATGAGGGCTGGTAGTCAAGCAAAGAGTGGTGATATAATTGGAACTAACTATATACAGAAAAATATATTATTACCTTTACATTCAAAAGACATTATACTTAAATTTAATTATGTATTTTATATGGGCATATAGATCTCTATCTTCTTCAATTTGATATGTTTGAATCTCTTTATTTCACAATTTTTATTGAGCATGTATTCATTTTTATAAATTATTCTTAAGATCTCTTTGAGTTATACAACCATATAATTCTATGATGTGTATGAACCATCTACATTTCATAGTATACAAATTGACTTCTAATTTTCACACAGATTATGCAAAGCCCAATTACATAATGTCTTGACTGAATATAAGAATTCTTCCTTTAATAGTATAAATAAGTGGCATATATGTAAGTATAATAGTCTAAGTAAATGGCCAATTATACAGTAAAAATAAACAAAATTTATGTACATAAAAACAATTACAAAAATGTTTTGGTCTAAATTGTGAGTGAAGCAGTCCATCCACTCTAAATTAATTCCAAAAATATTTTTTTAATTCTTTCAAAATAGCTTTCAAGGAGATGGTAGTTTCTCAAATGTGAAGAACACAAAACACACAAATCAGTTAGTCTTATTAACCAAGGAATTTTTTAATGCCTGAAATGCTCTAGAAATAAACTTCTTGTCAATATATATATATATACATCAGTATAATCTAACTGAAATGTCCATCTTAGTTAGGTGATTAGTGCTTGTTAAATTAGTCCATTCATTTCACTTGCGTTGACAGGCACATTTTCCTATGTATCTTATGATTGACGCATTTAGTTGATGGAACAACAAGAAATCACTCCGCTCTGCTTAGCACCTCTTTAGCTTCGGGCATCCTCGTTTCCCATCTCAGTGCTTTTTTGGGGGTGGGGGGGCACTTATGCTGGATTCCCCAAATGCTCACGATGTCCACTAATAATACCAGAAGAAGTTTGGAACACTTTAAGTACATTTCCTTATCTCACAAGGGCACTGATAATTTATACACCCGGTTCCTGGAAGAATTACATGAGAGAAAGAATGAAATGCCTCATATTCCAAATCACCATTGATAAGATGACTCCAGTATTACAGTCTTTGCAACAGAGTTTAGGAAAAGAGAAAGCTTATTTGTAGTACAATTCCTGACAAATAACAAGCACTCAACAAATATAATAATAAATCACAGATCAATTAAGTTAATGTAGAAAATATTGGTGTTCTCTTGAGAAAGACCTTCTCATTACTGTCAATGCTTAAACACTACCCAACATTGGATGACTGACAAAAAGTACAAAGTCTACAATAAATATTTCTCCTGTATTAGTAAGGAGGAATGCTGCATCAAACAGCAGACATCCAATCTCAATTAGGCTTCTGTGCTTGACTTGTCTTGTGATTGAAAGTTTGGAAACCTCAGTAGAGAAAGAAAAATGGTTTATGTAATTTCCATTGGCCTTCACTACAGCCACATAGGTTGCCATCTAAATCAACTTGCAGTTGACAGCAGCTGAGACCAGAAGTGGATTATCTGTATTCAGACCCATGTGTCACGTTTTGACAATGAAATTAGAGAACAAAATACACCAGTAGTCATAACAGTATTTTGCCTTAAAGAAAGAACACACACACACACACACACACACACACACACACACGCACACGCACACGCACACGCACACGCACACACACACCTCTATTATGTCCCCAAAAGTATTTACAAATGACTTGAATTGGAACAGATTATTCTTTTCACAAAATGCAATGCATGCTATTTCATCATGTCTTGTAAAATTTTACAATCTTCAGAAGAGTTAACATCCAATGGTTGATTGGTTTTATGCTTTTGCTGGCCAACTCATATTTTTTAAGCCTAATAATTTTCAGGGGCAGTTGCTGCAATTTCAGAGCATAAAGTATTTTAAGATAAGAAAGGAATGATAAAGACCAATAAAAGAACTTTGCCAAGGAACATATATCGTCTGTTTCACCAAAGACATCTAGCCGATGTGACACAAAAGAAAAATGCTCCATATTAGTGTTTTGTTTCAAGACATATATAATCATAATGTCACATCTAACTCCTTTTTCCCTGATCTTGATGTGTTAGCAACGTTCCAGTCAATAAGTTATTGAAAGGCATTTTATTACCTGGCATTAGCCTCAGAAATACAGACCATCCTCCTATATTTTGAGAGGAACATGAGCTGGATCGAAGGACATTAATTTGATGGAGAAACACTCACCCAAGTTCTTCCAACAAAATGGGCAATGCACCATATCATTACCTGTTGCCTGAAAAAGAGATTTAAAAAATCTCCAAAATGACCCTTCTTCCACTTCAACAATCTAACTCCTAACAAATTGCACTGCTATAAAAAGAATGACTAATTATGCTTCCACTAGGTACTATAAAGTGTCCAATTTTGGGTCTAATTAGGAGGGAAGGGCATAAAGTAATGGGCTTTTATTTAGAAATATTGTTATTCTCAGGACACCTTATAAAGTGGTGTCTGTGTTTTGTTTTATGTATTACATTTATTCTACCTTTCTGCAACTCGCTCAGATTTATCTCAATAGGACAAACATCTGTCACATCTTGCATACTGCTTTAATTTGATTGTCCCTGACCCCTTAGGCAAATACAGACAGGTGGAAAACATACTGGCTATTTCACACAACATCTGTAGTCACTTTAGCCAGTCTTTTTTTATGGCTTATCACAGCATGGGAGGCCAGCAGAAACCAAACTGCTTCTCATAGTAGCAAGGAGAGAGAACCAGGTGGAATTCTACCCTTTGTTTGCTTGAGCAACTTTGTACCACTTAGCATTTAGAAATGCTAGCTGAGGAGAACAGCTGCCTGGATTCAGAACTGGTCCTTAAGATTTAGGTGAAAAGGGAAAAAAGGTAAAAAATGGACTGGGTACACCTTTCATTTAAGTCATTATCTTTATTATCTAACTCCATAGGAGTTTAATAAGTGATCACACACACACAAAAATCTCTCTCTCTCCCTCCACACACACACAAATGTGCATGTGCGTGCGAGCGCAGACACACACACACACACACACACACACACACACACTCATACACAAAATGTCTTTAGCAGCAATTTGATATGATTAATGAAGCTGCTCTGGCACATCTTGAGGATAGCATATTAGTCACAGTTAATGACTCCTGCATAGCCTACTCAAAGAGTAATATATCCTTATTAAATGTTTTTGGCATAGAGCTGGGAAAGACCTTAAGATATCCTATGCTCAGTGACCCTATTTCCAATATTGGTGAAGAAACACACCCCAAAATAGCCATGACTGGTAGATATCATTATTATTATTATTATTAAGCAAGACAAAACAAAACAGAAATACAGATGCTACAAAATGTCCTTCATGACAGTTCTAGCTTGTGATCATTATTTCAGCCAAGAAATCTTTCTTTGTAACTGAGTTTTTACTTTAATCCAAGTCAGTTTCCTCTTGTGTAGACAACAACGGAAATGGAGAAAAATTGCTCAGCTAGCTATTCTTTTATCCATACACTTAATATACTTGAGGGTGGTTGTTAAATTATCCTTCTGCCTTCTTTGCTATAAACTAAAGTTAACTCCTTTATTTGTTTTCATTGAAATTAATCCTCATCTTTTAAAGGGAGTCTTACTACTATTCGAATTTCTTTTAATATTTTCAAAATGTGTGAAGGAGACAAATCTCTATCAGCTGGGAGATAGTTCCTTAGAGTGCATTTAAAAATAAAGATTCTTGGGCACCCCATTTATTCAATTAAAGATACCTGGTAGGGGGCCCAGAATCTGCTTTTTTAACAAGAATCCTGGGAGACCCTTATGCACATACATCAGTGTTTGAACGCGAGCACTCTAATTTCTCTTTAATTAATTTCTCTTCTATTGCCATGATGTCCACATCTGTAATTCTGTTATCTCTTCATTTTCTTCTGTAATTCTGCTATCTCTTCATTTTCATTTCATGAAGAGATAACAGAATTACAGATGTGGACATCATGGCAATAGAGATGCAGGAGTGAAATGCTGGGGAAAGACCATAACCAAAGCAAAACAACTGGGGTATTTTGGTAAACAAATGTTCATAAGAATCACAGAAATATATCCTGTTTTTCCAGAAAATTGATACTTGTATATGTGTGTGTGTATGTGTGTGTGTGTGTGTGTGTGTGTGTGTGTGTATATTGTTTTAGAACCTAAATGGATAAAGCTCATTATACTCTATTGTATGTCAGTTCCTTCTCTCTGTTTCCATTTTTACTATAAAATCAACTCTCAATCATCATGTGTCATATTCAAAATTTGAAGTCATATGACTTTTTCTTTCACATTGATGTCATGTGTGCTCCAAGTTGGCTGAGAATTTGGCAATTCTTCTGACAAATTCTCTTTAATTATATTATCAATATTTACATTAGGATGCAACTCATTCTCTATTATTAAAAGGGTATATACAGAAAGAGATTACTATCTTCTAATTACCTTTCATTGCCCAAAGCTGCATCAATATTCTTGAAAGGAAATGGACAATATTTATTACTGCAATTTTTTCCTGTGACTTTTAAAAACTTTTAAAAAATTTAAAAACTTTTCTTGGACATCTTACTAAAGGATTTAAAATCTAGATAGTAAAATAAGTGATTAATTCCCGTTATATTTCCACATTACTTGCTTTCAGAAACTTAGCCAATAGTGGTCACCAAATTTAAACAGCTACATTACAAAATTTTAAAATATACATTCCAGGAGATACCATTCATCTTTTTGCTTCCCCTTCATTTTTTTTTTTTTTTAATTTCATAGAGTGCTGTAAATTTGATGAGACTGGATCAGTTTACATTTTGTTAATCCAGTTGTATTTTTATGGTTTGGTTTCATTAGAGAGGGTATTGCCCCATTTCACCTATCAATTAATTCACCTTTGCTTCTCTCTGTTATACCTTTTTAAAAACCTTTCTACCTAATCAGAGGGTCTCAATTATCTTCTTCAAATTTGCTTCTTAATCTGGCCTTTATGTACAGTAAACCCTTTTTATATTATCACTGAAAGTTAAACCTCTGTCTCATTTTTCCTCAAACACAATTGTGTTATGTCAACACCTGGCCTTTATTTGTGTTGCGCTCTCTGTTGGAATGTCAATAAATATTTATTGAGAAAAATTATTTAAAATATGGCCTTTTGAAGTCAGAAACAACTCAGATGAGCTCTCATTCTATCACTTCAGAGAAGTGTGACCTTCATTAGTAATTCGACCACTCAAAAAATTATTTTTCTCAGCTCTAGCTTAGAAATGATGGTGATTCTTGGGTAATGTTAAAAAGTAAACTGAGGCATATTATTTTTTTTTTTGTTTATTTGAACAAAAATTGATTTGAATCAGGCAGTTTCCAATCAAGCAGATAGAAAGGCTCTCCGAAGAGCTGTACAAAATGAAAAACTTTTATAGGAAAAAGGGATCAGGGACAAGGAAGTTAAACTAGGTAAAAAGTGGGTTGGTTATTTCAGTTACTTTCCTTTGGGGCATGGCAGTAGTCTATCAAGTAGATTACCTAACTAGTGTTGATCAAGTAATTCCTGATTGACAGGTTTAAGATCTCATTTCTGGGAGAGCCGAAACTGTAATTAAATCTGTTTGGTGATGTAGGGCTTAACGTAAGGGATTCCATTTGGGGCCTGTTATTTATTTATTTATTAATCCATCTAATTAATTAATTTATTTATTTATTTATTTTAAATAGTAATCCCTATTAGATAAGAACATTAAATGATGTAAAGTATATGTTTTTTATTATTTGCAAAATTCCTGGTGCAAATAAGTGCTCAATAATTATTAGCTCTTTATTATTAGTAGTAGTAAATAGTAGGTATTAATTGTGATTGGATAATGGTAGTAAGGAAATAATAGTAATGTGCAAAGTATTATGTTAGATACAAGAAATACAGGGGAAACACAGGAAAGATGTTACTCCTCTTCTTGGAGAATGTTCAGTTTATAGAGAAAAAGAGGAAATTTATTACTTAGAATAACATCTTTATTATGTTTTATAACAGGTGAGCTTAAACTAGTTTAGACATCTTGACAGTCTTCCCTGAAGGAATAAGGCTGTGAGATAAGAAAATATCGGTTAGTCATGTTAATTGGAGAAGAGGAACAGAAAGAGGTTTGTTCAGGCAGAAGGAGCAGCATGTATGAGGGTCTAGAATTGAGGAAAATTGGAGGAAAGTAAACAAGTCCTGCATCACTGAAATGTAGCAAACTAGGGATGTGAGATTGTCAAGGGATTAATCCAGAGAGTTTGGTAGGATCCAGATTACACGGGCTTCTTTAGGACTTGTAAAATAATTTATATTCTACCCAAAGATGAATATTAAAGAAAAATGTTAAAAAATAGAGTGACGTATGGAATTTTTGTTTTTGCAAATTGTATTAGTTTCTTAGAATTGCCATAACAGATAACTACAAACTAAATGACTTAAGAAAACAGAAATGTAAAAGAAAAGAAAACAAAACAAAAAACAAGAAACAGTTCTGGAGGCTGAAAGTCTGAAATCAAGGTGTTGGTAGATAGGGAAATGCTCTCTCTAAAGGCTCTAGAGGAGGAGTCTTCCTTGCCTCTTCCTATCTTCTGGTGCTTCCTGTCAATTTTTGGTGTCCCTTGGCTTGAAGATGCCTTCAATATCTGCCTCCATCATCTCTCCATCATCTATGATATTTTCTTTGTTTGGTTCAGTGTCTAAATTTCCCCTTTTTAAAAGGACACCAGTCATTGATTTAGGGCTCATCCTAATCCTGTATGGCCTCATATTAACATAATTATTTCTAAATAAGGTTATATTCACAGAAATTGGGGGTTAGCACTTAAACATATCTTTTGGGTGAACATAATTCAACCTACAAAACTTAATTGTATAGTTATTTAAAGAGTTGATTTTAGAAGAATAGTTAGAAGCAGAGGAGATAATTAGAAGGATTTAGCACGAGAGCAAATAATCAAAATTAGTGCCCTGAAAAAGCAGTGTGTTAATGGGGAAAAAAGTACATAGTTTCACTAAATTGAATTCTGGAGTTAATATCAATAAAGATTGCTTATTGATAAAAATGTTGGGAAAGTGAATAAGGAAGAACAATTCTATAATTCACAGTTTCTTCCTTTCTTTTTTTTTGGTAAGTACTAATATCTTTATTATGTCATAAAGAAGTATTTTATAGATTAACTCAATTTTATATTAAAAACATTTTATGTACAATTGTACATAAGTTGGAAAATATTTTCACTGTAAAAAATAGTAAAAATGATAACACTTTCATAGATAGCCCAACAAGCCCATTAATATCAAGCAGTAGCCGATTTATGTATATATGTATGTATACACACAGATACATATATATACATACAAATAGTTTGAATTCTGGGATCCAGGAGAAACTTTATTTATTTCATTTATTGAAACAGTCATATTTTCCTTAAAATTATGCTGTATAAAATGAAATTTCCAATAATCTTCTTCCTTACTCTTAATTTATGCCTGATTATTATTTTTTTAAGTTAATTCACATCAAGCTTTTAGTTATTCCTTTCTAAAGGACAGGAACCATGTCCTTTTAATCTGCTTGATAAAGTACCCATTCTTATCCAAACTGTGAAATGTTTTGGTTGTTATTAAAGTATGCTCAGTATTTGAGCAAAATTAGAATCTGATAAATTATAATTCACAAGGCACACGAATTGTCTGTATTAAAATCTTTCTCCTAAATCCCTGTAGCTTGATGGGAAGCAATATGGAATAGGAGGAATAGTGATAAAATTGACAAATAGATCAAGGAATTAAAGCCAAGAGAATTTTTGAGAACACAAGAGCATCCAGTCAAGATTCAAGAGTAGAACTGAAGTCTGAATAGAAAAAAGATGTTGCCTTAGGAATCAGAGTTGAGTTGGCTATCTGAGCTTCTTATTGCAAGGTGATCAAGTAAAAGGCAGTTAGATATAAATATTCGATTAAGCAAGGAACCTGGGCCTAGAAAGATTTCAGGTATTCAAAATAATTAAATGAAAAACAAACAGGCCATGTAGTTTAACTTCTCTCATCATAGTTTATTCCTTGAAATTCCCAGTACAGAATTTCTAGGAATTAATGTGAGAAGACAGTACTACTCATAAACTTCTGCAACACATAGAAAGTTTCCCAGAGAAGTAATTTTTGAGAACTCAGACACAGTTATTAAGTTCTTCTGTTCTCTAAAAGCAACAACTTAAAATAAGCCACATAGTTTATCTTTCAATAAGTCTCTAAGCAGCTAAAACCTTTCAGTGTAGTAGCAGTCTAGTAGAAACAAACAAAAAAATAGATCCTGTACTGGGGCTATAGGAACTAGGCCTTTGAGAAAATAAATTGGATCATTCTACCTGAAAACCCCAGTTTGCCCATTAAAAGTTAACCTCCAGAAACATTAATGACCCATTAAGTTTTCACCATTAAAAGAATGCTTTATCATGTATCTTTACTTGTTCTTCTCTTTGCTTTCAACAAATATGAATATTTCTTTCTTGAATGTGTAAAATATTTTCTTTTTTCTTTTTTTCTCTTTAGCAATGTAAATCTCTGCCCCCTACTCCTTTAATTCCTTCTTGGTAAATAATATTAATCTTCCAATAAGAAGTGGAGTACATTATCATCAAGTACCATTTACTTAGCCTCCTTACTTACAAAGAAAGTTATGGAGCCATTTTATGCATTTGGAATTCCTTAAAGACACTTGTTTTCTAATAAAATACTTCTATATATCTAGATCTCTCTATATATAGATAGATAGATAGATAGATAGATAGATAGATAGATAGATAGATAGATAGAAAGAAAGATAGATAAACATAGATATATAAAATCCATGAAGACTTTACTGAAGCATGAATCACCTTATATTGAGAAGCTAAAAATATATCAAAATGCATACAATAATGACTAATCTATATACTGTCTCATATCAAATATATCACCATCATCCAAATCTAGAGCACATGCTGGCATAAACTTTATTATATTACAGCTAAATTTGAAATCTTGCTTCAAAACATTGCTTAGTATTAATTTTCAAAGACATGTGGAAGGACCACTGAGCAATTGTTAGGCAGGTGGCTGAGGAATGCCTATTATAGAACAAAGTCTTGACTACTCAAAGTGCTTCTTCAGAGATTATTTGTGGCTGTTTCTTGGCCAAGTGGATGAATGATGACACTGAGAAGGGAGAGAATGTAGAGAAGTTGGTATGGCATGTTAGTGAAAGATACATCATTCTATTATCTAAGCACTTGTTTTGTGTTTATAGTATGCTAGGCTGCAGATATACCAGTGAGTAAGACAATCATAGGCCTACCTCAAGGAGTTTATGGCTTTGGCTAGTCCCATAGCAGTTGATTTCTCCCATGCTTTAGTAGAAATTTTATAAAACTTTAGGGTCTAAATCAGACATCTACACAGTCATCAATCTTTTATAAAATTACCACTGTTTCTGCTTTCTTATCAGTTGATCCTATGGCCTGAATACTTACCTGAGCAAAGATTTGTATAAACTTTTGATGTGGCAGTTTTCTATTTCTAATTTATCTGTTTATGATATTATCTTCTGCATTACTTGACTCTGACTGCCTGAATTTCTCTTCCTTCTTGTTGCCTATATAAGTTGTGACCTTAATGTGATCCTTTCCTCTCAACTGATTTTTTATGTTTCCTCCGAGCTAGTCTGGATAAAAATCTGCTTTTGCTTATGCAATGTATTCATTCCTCTGCTTCCAATCATGTGGTTTTGAATCTACCTTTGGGTACCTGAATGGCAAGTACACTTCAGTTTATACCATTATTCATTGATTATAGAGCTTTAACACCGTATATAGCTGTGGCTTTAGCATCTTTCCATAAGCCTAAAATATCTCCCTGTTAGCTCTTCATCATATACTCCCAGGTTTTCTAAGTTTCAGCATTCATTCATTCATTCATTCATTCATTTATCCATTTAACTAATCATTTATTCATTCATCAAGCACATATTGACCTGATGATGATTCCAGTCATTATGCTCTGAATAGTCAAAGACTAACATAGTGCAATTCATATTCTCAAGAAGTTTAGAATGGAGGTACAGACAAGCCAACTGACGATTACAAAGTGTGCAATGAATGCTATAAATTAAGGACTGAACACATGTGGAGCATGTATTCTGTACTGACCAGGTGCTAAGAGACACATTAGAAAAGGCTTATGAAAGCAAGAGATAAATATCCTGAATCATAGAGTTCTAGTAGAAACTATCCATGAAAGTGCTATAATGGGAAGATAGAGATGAAAGAGGGAGAATAAAGTGACAGAGAAAAAGAGCACAGGAGTAGAAAGTATCAAATGTAAATGTCAAGATGTAAGAGGGAACAAGATCATTCTAAAATTGCAGAAGTATGTTCCGTGTGAACTGTGAAAAAGTGAGATTAGGAAGAGATAAGACTACACAGGTAAGTAGGTCCCAGGTCAAGATTTGTATCCTAGTGTGTCTTATCATTACCTGATGACTGTATAAAGAACTTATTTTCAGCTGTGTTTTCTGCACTGAACCAAATTCCTGACATTTCTACATTTTTCATTGTTCTCCTACATCACTTATGCAATTCCCCTTTTTTTTTTTTTTTTATGTCTACGTAGGTTTTTCCCATGTCGTGGGGGTCCTATAATTGTAGCCATAAGCCACACTGAAGAGTCAGAGTTTTCTTGTAGATAGCGGTAAAACAAGGAGTATGTTGTTTGAATAAAGTTAAAAACAGCTGTGTTTTATAAGGTTGACAAAGTGAGATATTAACTGGCAAGAGGTGAAATCAGAGGGGATAAACTGGTTGAAGGCCATCTCATGTAGCAATTAAAAATATGAACATTACGGGATGACTTTGTGGGTCTGAATTAATGTCCTCACATATGAGAGATATGATATGGGAAAGTTACCTTTTCTGGGCCTCAAAATAGGGATTAGAGAACTGAGCAAAATGGCATAGATGATAGAAGTTTCGCTCATCCCCTCTTGTGACCATATCAAAGTTGAGATGGAAACAGCAAGCAGAGTTTCCTGGGGGTCTAGATGAATAGAAGCACTACAACTAGGAAGAGAAATAAGAAATCACCCTGCAACAGCTGGAAGTAGGAAGGGGCAAAGACATGAGGCTTCCCAGTCCCCAGCAGCTGAGTGGGACAGAGGTTGTGCCTGTAGTAGCTGCAGGTGCCTCTTATAGGGGCCATGTCTGCCACCAGCCTTTCACAGTGACGGACCTGCTTGCTCTGAGCACTGGCACCAGGTGGGCTGCTTGGGTATCATAGGAACATTCAAGAGAAACTGAATTGTTGGAGCAAGGGCCAGAGGTGAGACTTTCTACGGGGCAGAAGTACTAGCAGTATTCATTGCTCCTCCGTTGAGCTTTCCCCACTCCCAGTGTGTGGAGGCAGCTCTGCCACAGCTGAGACATCATCAAACTGGATAATAGAGGTCACTCTACTCAGAGGATTCCCTGAAACTCTGCCTCTCTCAACTTACAGCCCCACCTAAGTCACATCTAGGTGTGTCCTCAGCAAGTCCTGTGCCACTTGCTGAGCAGCACCAAGACTCACACTTGGTGGCAGCTGACCTCAATTTCTGGCATGGATTCTTGAGGCAACTATAAGCACATTGCTTGCTGAATCTTAACAAGTGAACCCTGGAGGGGCGTAGGCTGAGGCTAAACTTGGCCTGCAGCTGAATCCCTCTCAGGACTGTGCCACTAGATACTACACAAAGCCATGCTAATAAGACTAGGAGACTTAAGAGCTTTGATTAGTACATAGAAACAGACACAGAAAGGCAGCCAAATGGGAAGACAAAGAAGCAGAAACCATATGAAAGAACAGAACATAGATCAAGGAAAAATGGAATCGAGCAATCTAACAGATGCAGAGTTTAAAACATTGGTTATAAAGATGCTCAGTAAACTTAGGAGAAGTGTAGATGAGCTCAGTGAGAACTTTAACAAAGGGATAAAAAACATAAAAATGGCACTGTAAATTATAAAAGGGAACCAGTGAGAAATGAAGAATACATTAGCTGAGATGAAGAATATATTAAAGAAAATCAACAGAGTGGAGGAAGAAAAGGATTGAAACACTGATATACAGAATGAAAAGGCAAAGACACCCAACCAGAATGGCAAGAAGAAAGTTACCAAGAATATAATAATAATTTAAGGAGCCCATGGGGAAAAAAAATTAAGAGAAACAACATCTGTGTCATAGGGATACCTGAAGAGGGAGAACAAGAAATTGAATATATATTTGAAGAAATAATGATGGAAAACTTCTCTAACCTGGTGAAGAAAATAGACTTATAACTCTAGGAAGCTCCAGAGAGTCCCCAAAGAAATGAACGCAAAGAGGCCCACACCAAGACGTATAATAAATAAATTACCAAAGATTAAACAGAAGAGAGAATCTTAAAAGCAGCAAGAGAAAAGCATTAGTTACCAGCAAGGGAGCTCTCATAAGACTGGCAGCCGATTTATCAAAATAAACTTTGTAAGACAGAAGGGCTTGGCATAAAATATTCAAAGAGTTGAAAACTCAAGATCTACAACCAAGAATACTTTATCCAGCAAAGGTATCATTTAGAGTCGACAGATAGTTTCTCAGACAAAAATAAGCTAAAGGAATTCATTTACAGCAAACCAGTATTACAAGAATTGTTGGAAGGACTTCTTTAAGGGAAAACAAAACAAAGCAAACAAACAAAAACACCATGCATTAAAATCATGAATAAAGAATGGTAATAATTACATACTTATCAATGAGTATTTCAAGTGGAAAAGAGTTAAGTGCTATAACCAAAAAATAGGGAAGCTGAATGGATAAGAAAACAAGACTCCTACATATGATGCCTGAAAGAGACTCACTTCAGAGTTAAAGACAACCATAGACTAAAAGAAGGGAATGGAAAAAGATATTGTTTTGATGGACCTAGAGGGTATCATGCTGAATGAAGTAAGTCAGATAGAGAAAGACAAATACCACATGAGTTCACAAACATGTGGAATCTAAAGAACAAAATCAATAACAATAACAAAAACAAAAACAAACTCATAGAAACAAAGAATATTTTGAAAGCTACTAGATAGGAGTTGAGGTTGAGGGGACGGTGAAAAAGGGCAAAGTGATTAAGAAGTAATAATGGATAAATACAAAATAGTCATGGAGATATAAAGTGTAGCATAAGAAAAATAGGCAACAATGTTGTAAAAATATGTAAGGGAGAAGAGGGGTACCTGATTTAGTGGGGTGACCATTTTGTAAGTTATATAGATCTCTAATCACTGTGCTGTACAACTGAAACAAATATATTATTGTATGACAACTATAATTTTAAAAAGAACTCTTTGAGTTGTACAATGTAAATATGAGCAACTAATTTTCTATTATACTTCAATAAAGCTGGGGGGGAATGGAACAATAAAAAACAGGAATTATAATAGTAATAATTTTTCAAAATGTATTTGTGAGTATTAAATTAATATAAGTAATGCATCTATATATAATATAAGTAATGCAACTATAATGGTGCTAGACACATAGAAGTGTCCAAAAAATATTTCTTTATTATGCTGCCAAAAATACTCCATCATAGTAGAGATTTTTGGTGGGAAAGCAGTGATTCATTTTTAAAATAACTTTTTCAAAGTTGTATTTATATAGTAATTTATACCTGGTAAATTAAAATTGCTATTAGCTTTATGTTTGTCTTAGTTTCCTAGAGCTGCCATAATAAATTACCAAAAACTGGGTGGCTTAGAATAACAAAAGTGTGTTGTTGTTCTAGAAGCTAAAAGTTGAAATCAAGGTGTTTTCAGGGCCATGCTCTCCGTATAGGGGAAGGATTCTTCCATGCTCTGGTAACTCCAAATATCCCTTGGCTTGTGGCAGCATAACTTCAGTCTTTATATGGCAATCTCCCTACTCTCCCTAAGTCTCTTTGAGTGTTTTCCTCTGCATATGTCTGTGTTCAAATTTCCTTTTTTTTTTTCTTATAAGGACTCCTGTCACACTGGATTAAAGTGCATCCTAATGAACTCAACTTGATTACATCTACAAAGACTCTGTTTCCAAATAAGGTCACATTCTGTGTTACTAGGGGTGAGGGCTTTGATGTCTCTTTATGGGGAACACAATTCAACTCCTAAGATTATTTCCTCAATTACTGTAAAGCATTACTATTTATAAAATTTTCCAGTAAGACTGTCACTGACCCAAATTAGTGCGTGGTTTTATTAATACAGTCTTGATTTTCCACATAAGTTCATTGACCTAGAATTAGTAAACAATGCAAGATGTTTTAAACAAAAAAGTAGTGAAGAAAATTAATGAACTTATTTTGTTTTCTTCTATCAAGATATACCATAAGTTTAACTTATGAGTCATTATTTAAATATCAGTGAAACCAAAAAAAACTGCTAAAAGATGTTCAAATGTCATTTGCTAAAATTATAAAGAAGAAAAAAAAACTATGATAGAGAAAAATATTAGCTCTGAAACAAATATTTTGAATAACAACTTACACTTTCAGAGAACTAATCTCGTGAACTGCTTTATTTTGAGAAACATGCTTAAACCTAATATAACACATTAGGAAAAAATGGGTGACCCAGCCATTCATCACATTCTCACACACACAGAAAATAAAGTGATGGTACTTATACATTAATACTCACATTTTTCACATTAAAATTCCATTGATGAAAACTAGAAGAGGAAAGCAGTAACCAAAAATTAGAAAAATAAATTTATAATGACATTTAACACTTATATGCCTAACAGATTAGAAAAAAAAAAGTCTCATTTTTGAATTTGGGAGGTTTATAGGACATAGAGGAAAGTAATTATATTTTAGATATTTATTAAGGCACAAAAATAATGAATAATAGTCACTGAAAAATAATTTCAGTAAAGAGAGTAGTAAAGTGCTAAGAGATTTAAAAACTTAAATTAACAGAATTTTTTCTTCTTGTACTACATTGCATTCATATGATATCGATTTTGTTTCTTTTTTTAAAATTAAGTTTATTGGAGTAACATTGGTTAATACAATTATATAATTTTCAGGTGTACATTATAATTTGACATCTGTATATTCTATTGTGTTTACCACCCAAAATCCAATTTCCTTCAGCTACCATATATTTCATCCCCTTTACCCACTTCACCCTCCCACTAACCCCTTATATTTGAACCCCTTTACCCCATCTACCACTCCTATTCACGCCCACCCACTACTCTCTGGTCACCACTAGTCTATAGTCCATGTCCATGAGTCTCTGTCCTGTTCCTTTGTTGCTTTTAGGTTTATATCCCACATATAAGTGATATCATGTGATTTTTCAACTTTTTCTATCTGGCTTATTTTGCTTAGCATGATTATCTTGACGTCCATCTATGTTATTGCAAGTGGCAGTATTTCATCTCTTCTTGTGGCTGAGTAATATTCCATTGTATATATGTACCACCACTTCTTTAGCCAATCATCTATCATAGGACACTTCAGTTGCTTCCATGTCCTGACAACCATGAATAATGCTGCTATGAACATTGGTGTGCAAATATCTTTTCAGATATGGGTTTTCAAGTCTCTGGGGTAAATTACCCAGTAGAGGGATTGCTGGATCATATGGTAGATCAATTCTTAGTTCTTTGAAGAACCTCCATACTGTTTTCCATAGTGGCTATACCAATTTGCAGTCCCACCAGCACTGTATGAGGATTCCTTTTTCTCTGCATCCTCTCCAACATTTGTTGTTACCTGTCCTGTTGGTTATAGCTATTCTAACAGGTGTGAGATGGTATCTCATTGTGGTTTTGATTTGCATTTCCTTAATAGCTAGAGATGTTGAGCATCTTTTCATGTTTGTTGGCTATTTGTATGTGATCTAGGGAGAAGTGTCTCTTCAAAAATCCTCTGACCATTTTTTGATTGGATCATTTGTTTATTTGTTGTTATTGAGTTGTATGATTTCTTTGTATATTTTGGATATTAGGCCCTTATTGGAGGCGTTGCTTGCAAATATTTTCCCATTTCGATGGTTGTCTCTTTACTTTGTCGATGATTTTTTTTTTTGCTGAGCAGAAGCTTTTTAGTTTGATATAGGCCCATTCATTGATTTTAGCTTTTACTTCCCTTGCCTTTGAGGTCAAATTCATAAAATCCTCTTTAAGTCCAAGGTCCATGAGTTTAGTTCCTATGTTTTTTTCTGTGCATTTTATTGTTTCGGGTTTTATATTCAGGTCCTTAATCCATTTTGAGTTAATTTTGATGTGTGGTGATAGACAACAGTCTAGTTTCACTCTTTTGCAGATGGCCTTCCAATTTTCCCAGCACCATTTATTGAAAAGGGTTTCCTTTCCCCACTGTATGTTTTTGAATTTTTTGTCAAAAATTATTTGCCCATATAAATATAGGTTTACTTCTCAACTCTCAATTCTGTTCCACTGCTCTGTGTGTCTGTTTTCTGCCAATACCATGCCGTTTTGTTTACTGTCATTTTATAGTATAATATGATGTTGAGCAGAG
>NW_006494613.1:9274061-9323207 GCF_000325575.1 Pteropus alecto
GAAATATGAGGTCGTGTTATAGCCATTTTATCTTTTGCTTTTTGGTAGCTTGGTGTTTCCACTGCTTCTTTGTCCTTGTGTTTCTGTCTTCTTTATTTTGGTTGGCTTTTGTGAATTTTCCCTCTGGTTCTTCTTGTTTTATGTTATATACTTCAGTTCTGAATCTTCTATGTGTAGTTACCATTATGAATATGTAAAGGATAGTAATATATATACAGTCATCCATTTTCTTCTGCATGTGCCTTCTCTCCATTCCCTTTTGCAAATCTGGATCTTTGAATCTCCCTTTTGCAATCATGGTTATCTCAGTTCATTTCTATTTATGCTGAATGTTCATTACTATCTTACTATAGCAATTCTCTTCTTATTATTTAAGCTTACAATGCCCTGTTCTTAGTAAGGATTTCACTCCTGTACTCCTATTTGCCTGATAGTCACTTTATTCCTAATTATGTATTTTTGTTGTTGTTGTTGTTATTTTGTTTTAGGTGAGCTGACCCCTTTCAGTATTTCCTGTAGTGCAGACCTCATAGTGGAGAATTCCCTCAATTTTGTATGTTCGAAAAGGTCTTAATTTCTCCTTCATATTAAAGGAAGTTTAGCTGGATACATTATTCTAGGCTGGTAGTTTCTTTCAATTAGTAGTTTAAATTTTTGTTTCCATTCCTTTCTGGCTTGTAAGGTTTGTGCTGAGAAGTCTTATGGAAATCTAATAGGTTTTTCTTTATATGATACTGTTTTATTCTGCTTGCCTGCCTTGTTAATTCTATCTTTGTCATTGATTTTTGATAAATTTAATACAAAGTGTCTTGGTGAAGGCCTGTTTGGGTTGAGATAATTGGGAGTTCTGTTGGCTTTTTGAATTCCAAGCTTCAGCTCATTCCTTAGATTTGGGAAATTCTCATCCAGTATTTGAAAATGCTTTTTTAGTTTCTGCTCCTTTTCCTCGCCTTCAGTAATGCCCATTATTCTTTCTTCTGATTTATTTCTTGATTTCTGTCTTCGATATCACTGATCCTTTCCTCCATTTGGTCAGCTCTATTTCCCAATCTTGCTATTTCATTTTTCAGCTCTTACAGTGTGCAGATCTATTCTGTTCTTTTTGAGGGTTTCAGTCTCCTTGCTCTGCTCATCTAAGTGTTTTTGCGATTTCTGAAATTATTGATATGACTCTTTTTGGAACTCACTGAGTTTTTTCAGAAGTACCTTCCTGAAGTCTGTCATGTAGGTTGCATATTTCTATGCCTGTAAGCTTATTTTCTGGAGATTTTTCTGTTTCATTCTGAGATGCCTTGTCACTTTGGTTTATTATAGTGTTTAATGGACTGTTTTCTCCTCCTGGGCATTAATGGAAGTGTATTCTGCTGTTTTTCCAGAAAGAAGGTTTATTATCTAAAGGTCTCTCTTTAGCCTGTTGCAAAGAAGGCACTTTTATTTGGGTTTCAAGCAGGTGGCATCTAAGCTTCTTGAATCACTGCTTTACATAAAGTCTTAAAAATGCCTTTTTAAAAATTTTTCTTGTAGATATTTAATCATGCTTGCTACCCTCAGTTTCAATCCCTGTCATTGTCAGCGACAGTCTTGGTAACATTTGCTCAGATTCCCCTGAGACTTTGCGCGGATCGGTCTTGGAGGGTATGGGGGTAGGAGTCTTCTGGTTTAGGGGTTGAGGGCTGTGGCTCATCCTTGGCTTTGCAACCATGGCCGGTATAAATCAACTGTTGTTTTTCTGCGGTCCCATCCTGCTTCTCTGCCATTTGCCCTGATGACTGGACATTGCCGTTGGCTGGCCACAGGAAGCTCACAGCTTCCGCAGGCAGAGATGTTCAAGGAAGTTACTGCACCTTCTACCCTCCCCCCTCCTCCTACAGGGAGCTCCGGTGCTGTGAGAGGCAGCTTCTTTATTTCTCCTAGTCCACCCCTCGACACCCAGGGTTCTGACCTGTGGTAGCTCTTATCTGTAGATCCCAAGCTTAGAACTGCTGGTGTGCAGTTTGGGTGTTTTTTGTTGAGTTTTAGATGTTCAGTTTATTGTTGTTTCAAGGGGAGAGATCTGGGAATGTCTCTCACTCTGCCATGTTTTCACAAAGTCCCTGATTTTTTTAACATATGGGAGAAGGGTAGAGAAATTGTAAATGAAAATATTAATGATAGTTTTATCAGATAATATCCTAATGTTACTTCATGTAAAATAAATAAACAACCACAGGAAAAGGTCAATAAATAAGTAACAGAACAAAAATTTTTGACAAGTTATTAAAACATATTGAGAATTATGTGAAGAATGATTGTGAAAATAAAAATATTTCATGAAAAAGATTAGACTTAAGACAGATGAGGAAGTACTCCTTCAAATACAAAGAAAAGTTATTAGCAAAATAAGCAATCCACAAGATGTAAACTTTAAGAAAATCTTTCTCAAAAGGATTAAATATTGGCTGCCAGCAAATTGATGTGATATCATCAGAAACTAATGTTCATATTAAGAATAAGTAAAAAACAAAAAAGAGAAGGGAACAAAAATTTAATAGGCATTTACTATATGAAATACTTTATCATGAGCTCTTTATAAGAATTCTGTAAGGTAGATATTATTCTCATTTGATGTATGAGATAAAGAGAACATAAATAGCCTATAGTTATATAACTAATGAGTAGGGAAATGACATCCAAATTCTTTCTCAAAGTCTGAGCTTTTCTTTCTACAACACAAAGAATTTCAAGAACAATTTTATTTTCTAAAACTTATAGATAATAATGTCACGTTCTTCATCCCATTAAATTTCTGAAGGACAAGCAGCTTTTCATAACTATTTCCCAAGACAGCATTTATTTGTTTGAGAAAACGGTGCTCTATATCTTTGGAGTTAAGTAGAGGACATTAGCATAGCAAATGACATGGAAAATACACTTTAATGATGTTAACAAGAAAATATAACTAGGTAATAGCAGTATCTTCATTTCGACTTATTCAAATGGCAAGACCACATGTATAACTATTACTCTGAGACCAGCTGAGGATGAGTCAGAAGCCTTTTAGAGAAGCTTCCTCACATGAAAGTACTAAAAGCACACTAGTTCTTCCCATAGGTTCTAGCTTTCCTTCTTCTGCATCTTCATTAACCCCAGACTCGCATAATTTAGGATTTTCCGGAGTCTCATTTCTGTATTCCTTCCATCTCTCCTATGTTGTGTTCGTTTGCCTTTTCTTACTATGAAATTAGTTCCTGAGCTTAGTCTGCCTCTGCTCCTTTTAAAAGGTTAAGTAGAAACAATTTAGGTAATGTACTTTAAGGAAAAATGACCTTATTCATACTGAAATAATTTTGATAAAAAAATCCATGATTTTATTATTTTGTATATGTCAAATGTAAATTTATTGGAATCAAATTAGTTAGAGAAGAAATGAAAATAAAGAAACTGCAAATAATACATTAAATTGTTATTTTAATTCTATGAAACTAAAAGTTCATGGCAAACCTTTTCAGACTAATTTAAAGCTAAAAGTATCAAGGTTTGTGAGGATATAGATGAAAAAGCATTTACTAGAATTAATAGCAAATGCTTCTTGGTCATAGATCAAACAATTTAAACACATCTAGTTTTATATTTTTACATATGCAATTGCTATAATGACCCATCTCTAGGTGTCCACTAAAGGTCTTTGTGTCTGAGTATTCATGCCTATTTATTTGTACCCATTGAATCAAGGCTAATTTAAGTGACCTATAAAATGCTGGAGAAGTGACAGCATATAACTTTCAAGGCTAGGTTGTAAGAGGAATTGTACTTTTTTTCTTGCTCTCTTGATTGCTCATTCTATGGCAAGCCAGCTGCTACATCATGAAGACAACAGAGCAGTCCAAATGGAAAGGATTCAATTTGGGAGTTTTGAGGTTAAAACAACTTAGAAATATATCTGCAAGCCCCAGACGAGCCTTCAGATGACTGCATCTCCAACTAACATCAAACTACAACCTTAGGGACTCATACCTTTCTGAATTCCTGAGCTGAATAAACTGTTAGAGATAATAAACATTATAATTTTAAATCACTAAATTTGGGATTATTTGTTATGCAGTAATAATAATTAATACAATTGGATAAAGTGATCCATCAATTAGACAAAAAGAAAAAAAATGATTAATTTGCTGCTTTTCTCAAAAGCCATGTTTTAAATATTTATAATGATTTCATCTAAGAATAATTATTGAAAATGATTACTTTACATAGTGACTAAAAATTTTCGGTGACATATTGAGAAAGATACAATGAGATTCAATGAAATTGCTCTGAATTTGATAGTTGGAATCATATCTTAGAGTATTTAAAAAAAGTCATACAACAATAAAATAAAATTCATTAATTTGTTTATGTAATCAGTAAAACAATATTAATTGAGCACATACTATATGCTAGCCACGGTGTTAGGTACAATTGTATATCTAAAAATATAAAACCAGATGTGTTTAAATTGTTTGATCTACGACCAAGAAGCATTTGCTATTAATTCTAGTAAAAGCTTTTTCATCTATATCCTCACAAACCTTGATACTTTTAGCTTTAAATTAGATAAAAAACAAATGGTACCGCTTTCTCCATGAAGTTCACATCTCCATATCAATTAATTTTAATGTTCAATTAAAATTAAAGTTATTTATTTACATTTTTATTCTGTGTAACAGAAACATATATATACATATATATGTATATATTTAGTTTTATATTATTCAGTAAACAGTTTTCTCTCAATTCCACTGGTTCTGATGAGAGGCCAGCTGGTTTCTCAGTAGTTCTGAGAGAAGGTAAGTAACAATTGAAAATTTCTTTGTTTTTCAGAGAAATTATAGAATTACAATCAGGTCTCACTACCTTCCTTCCTTCATTTCAGAGGCATTTTTCAAATATCATATACATACCTTCATATCCTTAAATATATTATTATAGTACAGAATGCAAGAATGACTTTGACAGTTCCTTAACATCAGATTAAGTTTAAAAATATTTATTATACTAAATTTTCTGAATTTGTGACAGAGAAAATAGTTAAATAAATATTTTTATTAAAAATATGTGAAGTAATTTTAAAAAGTTTCAGCATTTAATGAGATCACAGAATGTATCAGAGAGTTGTAATGTTATTATGTTCTTTTAATTCAAAATGATTGTTTATTTGAAGAAATAAGGTAAATTAGAAGTATTTGGGGGGGTTGATATTTTACTTTCTGTAAATAGGTAATTGGATAAAGAATATTGAGGAGCCTGGGATATAGTGGTCAATAAATAATGAATTCTATAATAATTCTGCTTTTATAAAGAAGTAGTTAATATTTACCTCAATTAAAATTATCATATAAATTACTATTATACATTTCTGATTGTTCTTTAGAAAACTGTATATATATTTTTCTTGTGGATAGTGCTGTATATTTAAATATACATACATTTCAAGCATGAATTATATAATCTGAAAAGAGTCATAATATCAGACATGATATTATTTCTTAAAAAGCTTTTAAATTAGATTTATCAGGTTGACATTGGCTAATAAGATTATATAGGTTTCAAGTGTAGAATTCTATAATACACTATCTGTATATTGTATTGTATGTTAACCATTTTTTTAACACTCAGCTAACTTAATTTGAAACAATTCAAACTCAAAAAGAAGACTAATTCAGAGTTCACTTTTCAGGCTAATAGTTAACAACTTAAATAAAGAAACAATTTATGGGGTGTTTCACTCAAGGGCTTTAGGTTAATACCAGAAACAGAAAAGTTAAATCATAGTTGAAGTGAAATAAAATTTCAAGAAATTCTATTTACGGTATCTTTTTGCTTTCCCAGAACCCCTGAAATTGTTACTTTTCATCAAAATGAACCTAATAATGTATCTTTTCTTTCCCTGGTGACTTCCTATAGCTTAATTAGATAATTCAGTTAAACTACCTGGTTCATCAGTTTTTGAACATTTGAGATTCGGTCTTAAATTCTCTTTTGAGAAATGAATTCCTATCACAATGGCCTCGTGGGTGTATATGTGTGGAAAAATAATTTTGAGTAATTAGGAATTAATGATGACCTTGCTGGGAATAGAAGGGGACGTAATCATAAAAGTTGAACATACATCACTAGAAATGAGTAATGTACTCCATTAGCATAATTGGCTATCATAAAAATGGGGGTACCTAAAATTATTATGGTTTGGAAACTTCTTGAGGAAATGAGGAGGTCCTGGAAGGTACAGCCTTAGACATTACTCTTGAAATCTCATCAGTGATAATTTGGAAGCGTATATAAATGAAATTGTTAAAGCTGAACCTGAAAAAATATAGAAAAAAAAAATCACATGGAAATGGGAAAAAATTCAAGAAATATTGTGTACTAGACACTTGCTATAAAAAATAGCAATCTAGAGCTTGGACTGCCTATTTTGACAATATTTAAGTTTATTCATTGCTTTCTCACCCTCTTAACTGCATGGTTTTATAAAAATTTCTTCTCTGTGTAATAATATTAGCCGTTACTTCACAGGCTTAACATAAGGAATAAATGAGTTAGTAACTTATCTGTACCTGAGTAACAAACAATGCCAAAACTTAATGACTTAAAAAACAATTTATTATTTCTCGTTGTTCTAGAGTTGGGCTGAGCTTAGCTGGGCAGTTCTCATTTGGTGTCTCTCACACAATTTTAGTAAGATATTGCAGAGACTGCCACCATTTAAATACTCAACTGAACTGAATATTCAAGGTGACTCAGGGATATGGCTAGCAGGTAATGCTGGCTATATTCTAGGATCTCAGCCTGTCCATGTCATTTAGACAAGACCAGCTACATAATTTTCAAGATCCAGGGCAAAATGAAAGTATAGGTATTTTTGTTAAAAATTATTAAGAATTTCAAGACAGTGACAGCACAGGCTGCATGCTCATGAATCTAGCCCTGGGCTTGGACTTCTCACAGATTAATGGATGAGTTCTGAGAAGAAGTCTCACAAGGGTACACATTCGCAAAGATCCGGAGAGAAGTTGTAAGGCTTCTTACGACCTGGTCTGTCATATTTCTGTTTGTCAAAGGGATATCACAAAGTCAGCCCAGGCCCAAGGAGAAGGGAATTAAACTCCATCTTTTCATGTGAAGAGCAGCATGCCTGTATTGGGTGGAAAAAAAAAAAAATTAATGGTGGTCAAATTTGAAGATTATTTACCACATGACCTTAAAAAACTTTTAGTAATAATTAAGAAAGATAATTCATATGAGATAAAAAGCAGAGTGCTTGTTTGTTTAAAATGCTTATATAATAACTATTACTATTATCCAAGATTATAAACTTGGAGAAGAAACTGAAATGCCATGGTATTGTATATCTGCTGTTAGCTGACTGAGTTAAAAATGTATTTGATATCAGATTTTGTCTTGACTATTCTATGAAATCTATGTTGCAAAAATACTAGAAAAGCTAATAGTTACTGTTATTAAATTCTGTGATCACTAAAGCACACTCTTAAGGTTATTATTAATGAGTTTAATGTTATTCTCAATGATAATAAAGCTTTCTCTTTTACCTAAAGGTATTTTGCAAAAGTAGTTTAGCTTTGACTTTTCTGCCTACTAAATAATCATCTGCCACCTGTATTCTATTGTCTTGCTGCATTTATCACAAATGAGTGCAGAAAAAAAAGAAAAGAAATTGCTTTAATATAATACTCTTTTGTCATGCTTTGCCATAAATTGCACATTCCTTGAATGTGTTTTAGCTAATGTGTAACTTGGGATTCCAGGTTATAAAAGCTTTTTATAATCTTTAGTCGTTTAACACTACCTACATCTCATCTGATGGGTTTTCTTTTCAGTTTGTGCCAAAAGCAATATAATTTCTCAATTAGAAAGCAAACATGCTTTTTAAAATGAGATGTTGTGTCTGACATCTAAAGTTTGTTTATAGGCACCAACAACATTCTAGAAAACCATGTGTATAAAGATAATTATAAGTGAAAAGAACTGCTAAGTGATCATTTAGGATACCACACAAGAGTTTATTCTGTTGTGATAAAGACAAAAGAATATAATTAATTACAAAACTATGTTTAGTCTATTGTACAAGGCCCTTGGAAGGCGCTGAGAAAAAATATCTTTAAAAGTCAGTACACAAATAATGTCAGCGTATGTTGAAATAGACCATAAAGCAGATTCTAAGGAAATCTATGGTTCTCTTTTGAATAGTTTATATTTTTGAGTCACTCAGCTTATAGACCTTCATATTCAATTTACAAGAGTACATTCCTAAAGTTAGTTTTTTCCCCTTATTTTTTCTGGACTCCTATTTATTTTTATTATTTTTTTCTTACACTGTCTCATCTCAAGGATGACTTATATACCATAGATATCAGGTACATTAAAATGTTTTTGATTGAAATATAATAAACATAAATTGCATATTATATAATCACACATTTATTGAATGTCTGAACACACCTTTATATCCAATACCCCAGAAGTCATTCTCATGCTTCCTTCCAGTAAGTAAACCAACAGTCTTCCCCCGAAAGGTGACCACTGTCTTGACTTCTTCCCACATATATTATATTTCCATGTCTGTATATTTCATATTAACGGAATCACACAATATGAGCTCTTTAGTGTGTGGCTCATTTTGCTCAAATTTATATTAGTGAGATTCATTCACACTGTTACATGTCGTTACATATTCTTATTGCTCTATTTTTTTCCATTGTGTCACTATATCGTAACTTATTTATCAATTTTTTGTTATTCGGCATTTAGGTTGTTTCCAATTTAAGGCTTTTATAGCTAATGTAACAATAAACATTTTCTTATGTGTCTTTTGGTGAACATCAGGCTGTGATTCTAGCAGTGGAACTGCTGGCTCATAGGATATGTGCATGCTCAGCTTTAATATGTGCTAACAGTTTTCCAAGTGACTATGCTAATTAAGACTTCCATCAGTGATATTTTAGAATTCCATCAACTCTACATCTTTGAAATCTTTGTATTCTTGTCTCTTTAATTTTAGTCAGTTGGATCATGTGTGTTGCTGATGACTAATGAGGTTAAGCACCATTCCATATATTTATTGGCCATTTGGTTAACCTCTTTTGTGATGTGTGTCCATGTATCCAAGTCATCTATTCATTTAAATATAAAAAATATATAATTATTAAGGAGGTTTACTTATACTTTTAAAGTTAAAAATACATCCTAAATATTGTTTCATTGGGCATATATATTGTAAATGTCTTCTCTCACCCTTGAGTTGTCCTTTTATGGCCTTAATAGTGTCTTTTTAATAAATAGAAGTGCTTCTATTTAATATAGTTCAATTCATTTTTTTTTTTTTTTTTTTACAATTAGCTCTTTTGTGTGTCCTATTTAAGAAAACTTTGAAGATGTTCTAATTTCACTGAATGCTTTATTTTATAGTCTCCAAACTTAGATTTGTATACTATCTGGAATTAATTTTTGTGTTTTATGGGAGAAAGGTCCAGTGGACCATGCATTATTTACTAAAGAGAGAATACTTTCTGTCCTGTAACACAGTGTCAACTTTATCTTGAATATGGTGATTCTTATTTCTAAGTCTGTTTTTGGAAACTTTTTTCTGTTTATCTATTTTGTAGCAAATCTATTGTCTTAATTAACCAAATACATTTTTAATTAAAATAACAGAGTAAATTAGATCATTTACAAAGGAGTAAAACATAATGCTTTGTCCCTAGTAAAATAATATGCTTTAATGTAGTTACCATAAATTCAAATTAAACATATTGAATAACTTCTATTCATTTCTGAATTATTGAAAAAATTAATTATATTCTGCATACAATATTATATTAGTTTCAAGTATACAAAATAGTGATTAGACATTTATATAACTTAGAAAGTTATCACCCTGATAAACCTAGTACCCATCTGACACCAAAAATAGTTATTACAATATTATTGACTACATTCCTTATTATTTATATCCCCGTGACTATTTTGTAACTATCAATTTGTACTTAATCCCTTCTCCTTGTTCTCCCTCTTCACCAACTCCCATCTCATCTGGCAACTGTCAAAATGTTTTCTGTATCTATGAGTTTGTTTTTGTTTTGTTTATTTGTTTATTTTGTTTTTTAGATTCCACATGTAACTAAAATCGTATGGCATTTGTCTTTCTCTATCTGACTTACTCCACTCAGCACAGTACCTCTAGGCCCATCCACATTGTTGCGGATGGCAAGATTTTGTTCTTTTTTATGGCTGAGTAATATTCCATGTACATATGTACCACCTCTTCTTTATCCATTCATCTATTTATGAACATCCAGGTTGTCTCAATATTATGGCTATCGTAAATAATGCTGCAATGAACAGATGGATTCACATATCCTTTCAAATTAGTGTTTTGGGTTTGTTCAGATAAATACTTAGACGTGAGATTACTGGGTTCTTCTTGTCTCTTGTTATAGCTTTTGTTTTAAAGTCTATTTTGTCTGGTACAAGCATGGCTACCCCAACTTTTTTTTCTTGAAATGTCTTTTCCATCCCTCTACTTTCAGTCTGCATTACTTTTCAATCTGAAGTGAGTCTTTTGCAGACAGCATATATAGGAGTCATGTTTTTTTATCCGGTTGACCACCCTATCTTTTGATTGGAGCATTTAATCTATTTACATCTAAAGTAATTGATGATAAATATGAGTTATTGCCATTATATTATTTATAGTTTTGATCTTCTTTTTCTTTTTCTTTTTCTTAAAGAAATCCCTCTAACATTTCTTGTAATACTGTTTTAGAGTTGATAAAGTCCTTTAGCTTTTTCTTGTTGGGGCAGCTCTTAATCTGTCTTCTGATTCTAAATGATAGCTTTGCTGGGTAGAGTAATCTTGGCTGTAGGTCCTTGCTTTTCATCACTTTGAATATTTCCCGCCAATTTCATCCAGCCTGCAAAATATCTGTTGAGAAATTAACTATCAGTCTTATTGAAGCTTCCTTGTAGGTAATTAACTGATTTTATCTTGCTGCTTTTAAGATTCTTTCTTTGTCTTTAACTTTTGGCATTTTAATTATAATGGTCCTTGGTGTGGGCCTCTTTGGGTTCATCTTGTTTAGGCCTCTCTGCTTCCTGGGCTTGTATGTCTATTTCCTTTGCTAGGTTAGGGAAGTTTTCTGTCCTTATTTCTTGAAATAGGTTTTAAATTTTTTGCTCTCTCTTTTCTCCTTCTGGTACTCCTATGATGTGAATGTTGGTTGTTATGCTTGATGCTGTCCCAGAGGCTCTTTAAATAATGGTCATTTTGGGGGGATTCTTTTTTCTTGTTACTGGTCTTATTGGATGTTTTCTGCTACACAGAAATCACTAATTTGACCTTCTATTTCTTCTAATCTACTGTTGATTCCTTCTAATGTATTCTTCATTTTAATTACTATATTTTTCATTTTTGACTGGGTCTTTTTTATGTTTTCTATTTCAATTTTAATGTTTTTTATATCTTTGTTAAAGTTTTCACTGAGTTCACCCACTCTTCCCCTAAGAATTCTGCATCTGATAGATTATTTGTCTCCAGTTTGTTTAGTTCTTTTGTGGGAACTTTGTTTTTTCTTTCATTTGGAACATGTTTCTATGTCTTCTCATTTTGTCAGCTTCCCTGTGTTTGTTTCTATATATTAGGTAGGGCTGCTATGTCTCTTTATTTTAGTAGAATGGCCTTATGTAGTAGATGTCCTGTGGATCCCAGTGGTGTAGTCTCCCTAGTCACCTGAGCTGGGTGCTCCAGGTTTAAACTTTGTATGGATTGTGTATATCTTGTTGTAGTTGGGCATTGGTTGCTGCTTGCATGTCAATGGAAAGGATTGACCCTTGGGCTAATTGGTGTGAAAACTGACCAGTGACTATAGTGAAGGAGTTGTTGTGCAGGGACTGACCCTATGGAGCAGAATTCACTTTAACAGGATTCTGGTGCCTGCCCAGTCTCACCTTTGGGTGTGTCATCCTCAAATTCAGCCCCCAGTGGTGCTCCATTATTTTGTGCAAAGCTAGTCATCAAGCATGCTATCCTGAAACTTCCTGGGAGTAGCCCTGCCAAGGGCCAAATTCAGCCTCAGGTTGTGCATAACTTGGGGCCACCTGGTATAAAACACTAACCAATCTTCAGATGGCCACCACTCATGCTGTGTTTGATGGTGCCTCAAGAGGGTAAGCTGTGAACCAAGGCAGGCTACTGCTAGTGCAGAACTTGGGGCTGTTCAGCAAAGGGTGCAGGACATGCTGAGGCCAGATGCTGCTTTTTGGGGGTTTGTGAACATTTGATAGATTTTAGGAAAGTTCACAGTATGAGCCAAAACAAGCTATTTATATGGAAAAGGCACTGGAAGTATCTTGGGTGGAAATGCAAGTTGGAAGGGGTGGGGTCTCAGGAAATCACCAGAACAGGATGATCAGTGTTTGCCAGATTGATGGAGACTCAGATATGGTGGCCACCTGGCACAATAGGAGGAGGGAGGACTCAACAAAGAAATAATGGATTCTGCCAGAACTTCTGTCTGGGAGAAAACTGCCCCTCTAACTCTCTCTTTGATACCAAACAATTCAATTCCTCCCTGTATGTGCCTGGTACCTTTCAAGTTGCTGCCCCAGTGCTGTAGCTCGGAGAGTGTTTGTCAGTGAGTAAGTCCACATGCAGGTCCTTTAAGAGGAATGCCTGGGGTTCCTATAGCCTTTATCTCACTCAACTACAGTTTTCTTTGGTTCTCACTGTCAGAATTTGTGGAAAGTTTTTTTTTCGTTTGTTGGGTTTTTTTTTTTTTTTTTTGCACTAACACCCTGGGCCAGGGAGCCTGGTATAGGGCTGGGATCCCTCATTCCTCTGGGAGGACCTCCACAGCCAAGATAGCCCTCCCAATTTTTAACTGCCATATGTAGAACCAGCCATTTTCACGTCTCCACCTCTCCTACCGGTCTTGAGGTGGCTTCTTCTGTAGATCCTTAGTTGTAGGACTTCTGTTTAGGTAGACTTCAGGTAATTCTCAATAACGATGGTTCTGTAGTTTAGTTGTAATTTTGATGTGGTCATAAGAAGTGGCAAACACATTTGCATACTCTGCCATCTTCTCTTCTATTGATTTTCATATGAAACATATACCCTGCTGCACAAAAGATAAATACGTCATAATATGTCATTTATTTAATTTTTATTCCACAACAACAATGTGCTAGACATCGGGAATAAAGAAAATGTATATAAGACTTGATTTCTGCTCTGAACAAGTCTAGAGGGGGAGAGTATGTGGTGACATACTATTTCTGTGAAATAAACATCTCATAGTGTAGAATTTGATGAAAATGGTGACACATCAGGTAGACTAAAATTTGTAGAAAAGCCCAGTGGCAGTTCTGAGAAAACTGGATGAAGACTCGAAAAAGATCAAGTTGGATCTAACCAGTTTACTGTTTTCTAGAACAACAAAATTATAGAACTACAGGTTAAAGTTTCAAGATATTAAAAGAAGTATAATTTTAATGTAATCTGAACTACCTAGTCAAAAAAGGTGAACAGAAAAAAAAAAAAAAAAGAAAACAAAGGTGCTGATAAGAATAAAATAGATGGGCCAAAGAATGAACTAGGAAAGGTACAATGGGAATTACAGAGTGAGAGAGCAAAAAAGATGGTAGAATGTGGTTGCAGAGTGGGGTTATTTGAATGTACATTGCAGATGGTTAGGTAATTCAAGGCAGTGCCACAGGAGCTGGGGATTTCAGAGGTGTTGAATTGAAGATCACTAAAAATAAAGAAAAGTAATTGAAAGATTAGGGTATTGGTTAGGTCTTACTCACAGACACTGAGGTGATTCAATACTATAGCACAACATGGAATGGAAGGAAAATTAATGATTCTGGTACTAAGATCCCCAATGCGTGAAAAGAACAGAGATTGTTAGCTGAGGAGATGAAGAGGGTATTATTCCCAGATGTCATCAATCTCCTTGTAGCAGTAATTTTGACATAATTGTGACTGAGTAATGACCCAGAAGTGCTGTTGAAAAGTAAGAGTGGTGCTCTTCTTATCTAACAACTCTGGAAGAAGCGGAATCTATGAGAATGAGCATCCTCCATATGAGAAGGTTATATAGTCATGCTCCTCTTAATGTTATGGATACTTCTGAGAAATGAATCAATAGCGGTTTTGTCACTGGGAGAGCATCATAGAGTGAACTTACACAAACCTGAATGGTATAGCCTTCTACTGTAATTGTATATTCTATACTTTTATAGGACTGACAGCTCAGTAGGTTTGTTTACACCAGCATCACCACGAACATGTGAATAATTGCAGCATAAGCCTTGACAGTTGGCTTTTCTTTTTGTTATGTAAATGCATGACTTAAACTTTGATTGCCAAGGCATTCACGTTAAAGCTGACTATCTTGAATGAATAAAATGCACTGCCAACCACAGGACTACTTAAAGACCCAGGCTGCCTCTCTTCCCCTGCAAGACTTCTTTATTTTTGAGATCCTGGATGATTTCAATAACTGAACATTTGGGCTACTTGTTTTTTCTCTTCCTAAGCTATAAATTCATGCTTTTATGTTTTAATTTTACCAATTAAGAGTGAGCCCAAAAAACCCTAGGCTCTGTTTGCCTCCAATGCAATAAAAGCAGAAGCCCAGACCTCATACACAGACTCTCTCTCACTCTCGACCTCACTGTACATCCCCTGCCTGCCTTATATACTCCAATAACTATAAGTAATAAACTTTATTTCTTCAAAGAAACTTTATTTCTCTTTTTTTTATGCTTCTTCAACATCCACTATCTTTTATCTGAAACAATGTCATACATATCTTAGAGAAGAATCCTGCCTCCTTTTTATAGTCTATGTTTTAAATGTAGCTGACTTCACTGGCAATATCAGAAATGGTCAATTGCTGTATGGGATATTATTGGGCATACAGATGGAAGTATTGGCAAGAGAGAATCTCTCTTTGGGTTCTGAGCTGCTGAGAAGAAATGATGAAAATCTAAATCTGCTGGTCATTTTAAAGAATGAAACCAGAAGAGGAGATAGCTGAACTCTGAGATGGAAAAAGCCAGAGATTATGATGACATTTTTCTGAGCTCCTTAATGTAATCATTTCTAAAGTTGATAAATTCTTGGAGTTTTCTAAAACAAAGCCAAAACATTTTCCCCTTTCTTCCCCTCCCCTCCCTTCTCTTCTCTTCTTTCTTAAAATTATTTTTTTTTCCTTTTTGCCATTTTAACCTTACAAAAGTCTTGACTAATGCTGTTGAGGAAGGAGTGTAGACAGATATTTTTTTCATTAGAAATGTTAAATTCAAGATACTTGTACTAAAATCTGATACAGATAGTTAGTGGGCAATTACTAGTAAAAAGTCAAAAGCTCAAAGGGAAGTCAGGGTCAGAGATAAAAGAGAAAAATATATATAAAATATTTTTGAAGTCATGGATACAGAAAATTCATCCAGGGTAATCAGAAAAACCAAGAATTGATGTAACACAAGAATAGGAGTCTCAGAAAATTTCAATATTTCAAGGTTAGACTAAAAGAGATAGAGAAGAAGTAGTCAGAATAGTAGACAACTGAGAAAGTTCTGGATGTAACTGTAGGGGTGGGAAGCAAGTTTCCAAGGCCAAAGCACTTGTGGAGTCTACAACAGTGCTACTTTAAAGTGCCCCTAGAGAAATTGTTTCTGGAGAGTGACAACATAAAAAATTGTCATAGAATATAAACCGACTAAGCATACTGTCTAGTTCAACTGACTTTGTTTTCTTTTCATAGCAAGATTTTATGTGAGGGAAGCAAAACGTGATTTGTATTCTAGCACAGACTTCTTATCTCAGACTCAGTAACAGTTTACTGATCACACTTCGAGCAGCATTGATCTATCATTGATCTTTCTGCCAGTGATTATTTTGTAGTATAATCAGATTAGTACATAGTGCCCATCATAGGAAATACAGATAGATTTGAATTTGTATTACTGTATAGAATTTTAAACATGAATAAATGATAATAGGGATTAAACTAGATATATACAGGTATTTATTATCTAAAGATAAGAATTTAGGTACCCTTTGTTATGAAAGCATTTTCTGATTAATTTTGAAAAATAAAATTCTTAACAGTAAAATGCTTTTGTTTAAAAAAACAAAAAAAAGTCTTATTTGGAGCTCTGATGTCCAAAACTTGTCCTTAGTGCTGTCTATGAAAGCAGAAGAAGATATGAGGTTAGGAGAAGCAGGTACCTCCTCATCTCTGGACTACTCTTTAAGATTCCAAACTGGAACCATTGGATTCTACATTTCAGTTTGAAAATGATTAGGGTTGGCAATAAAAAGTAATTAGCTTTGGATTCTGTGAGATGCTTGAGTTTTGTACTTTCTGGTTCTGTGACCTGAAGAAAGTCACTTAAGCTTCTTGAGACTCGGTTTTCTAATCTATAAAACTAGGATACAATAGCAATTTTAAAGAGTGGTTTTGATAATCTAATCATCTGGTATAAGTGAAAGTGCTTTGTGCAGTTTAAGGACTTGACTAATGTAGCAATAGGTTAACATTTTATTCAGAGAGGACCTCTCCAGTTCTCACCACTACACTGTGTGCTTCAGGAAGTTCTGGAAACAGAAACTGTGTAGCCTCAAGTTGATACTTGAATCTTTCAAGTTCAAGAGCTCCCTGAAACCTGGTTATTTCTGGCAAGTGAATAGAAAAAATAAAAAAATGAACAGTATGTCCTAGTAGTCTTTTAACCATAATCAGGAACTTGCCAAAATGTGTGAGGGGTCAGAATCCATACATGCTGATGGCATTAGCAAAGATATGACTGAAATTCTCAGTCTCTGATCTTCATGAGAAAAGAACTAACATGAAAAGACATATATATATTTCATTTTAGAGGTTTTATTTGGAATTCTAGACTTCTCAAAAATCTTTTTGAGTCATTTTTGTGTTTATTCTTTTCTTGATTTTTCTCCTTTTCTCTTATTCTTTTCTCCATCCCCCTCATTCTGTCCTTTTCTTTATCATTTGCTCCCTTGTGCCCCTTGTAGAACTTGGGTTTGAAGGATTGGTACTCATGCATGTATGTAGCATTTTCCCCCTTGAAATTTAGAAACTGTAAACACATATTTTCTTGACATGTGTCCTTTTTTATTAAAACTGGCTTCAATCAACATTGAGTTTCAAGAAAAAATTAGTTCAAATTTCAAAAACTGAAGATGTAACATGCTTAAGAAAATGTTAAAGAATGTGGCTCATCTTTTGAAGGCAATCTTCAAAGAAAAGTTGCAAAGGTTCATTGAGTAATGACAATAATACTGAATTAATAATTCTATGAGTCATTATTAATTAAGCACTTGCTCTGTATTAAGCTCTCTTCTGGATTTTCTATATTTATTAACTCTTAATTCTCATAATACTCATATGAAGGAGATACCACTATTATCCTCATTTTACTTATGAGATCACTAAGGCACATAAAGGTTGAGTGAATTTTTCAGGGCCACACAGATAGAAAATAAGGACGTAGGATTTAAACCTAGGCCACCTGACTCTTAGAGATCCACTTTAAGAGTACAGTATCATTAACTCTTTATACTCTCCAAGATGACATTTATTGGACGATTAGTGTCCGTTGTTCCCCTTACCAAGATAAAAAGCAAAAGACATAGTTAAGAAGAAAGCACTAGTCTGACTCCTTGATAATTTTGTGGAACAGTATACAGAATAGGGAATTTCATTTTCATTGATTGAATTCAACACAGCATTAGACAATAAAGCACTCAATAGGTTGTTCCCTAAACATCTAAATCCATCTAGTGTCTCATAAATAAAAGTTTGTAATATTTTAAAACTATTTAGAGATTGGCAGCTGGATAGTCTATTAATTCCTTTTGGAGCATGCCACTTAAGATGGGCTTTAATGAATGCAGCATTTTATTTTTAATTAAAATAATTCATTTAGGGAGTATTTATTAATAATTCTAACAGCAACAGATGGTCTGCTTATGTGTTGTAACAATCTTTATCCAAAATCAGTCAAAATAATTAACAAAATGTAAATTATTAAATACTTAAATATGTATTATGTATCATTACCATTTGAATAACATATTTTAATCTTTTATGAGAAAAAAGATAGTTAAATAATAGTATATTGAATATTACATACAAATATTTAGAAAACTAGATTTTTTCATTTTGTTATATTAAAAATATTTGTGTTTGTAGCACTTTCTAGCATTCCTGTCACCCAGAAATAGAATTAAAACCAAAGTTAAATAAACTGAATCATTTTTTGGTAAAAATATTATATACAATGCTTTTCAAAAGAATTGAGTCTAACACTGGAGAAGAACTTGAAAGTCCATGTCTGTCATTTTGTTGTTGTTGTTGTTGTTGTTGTTGTTGGGACCCTGGGAATAATTCTTATCCTGTCCATTCATTTGAAATTTTATAAGGCTGCTCTGAATCAGAGTTTCTTTAAAGTACTTAAGAATCTTTTTTATTTTATTTTAATTTATTTTATTAGTTTCAAGTATTCAGTGTATTGGTCAGACATTTATATAGTTTATAAAACAATCCTCCTAATTGATCTCTCTCTTCTCTCCCTTGCCCCTGCCTTCTTAGCCCACACACTTTCTGCTGCCTCTAAATCTTCTTTGACACTTCAAATGAATAGTATCACTTTTATCTTCTTCATGTTCTTGGGTCATCAATGTAAGATGCATTTTTGGAACCCTGTGTCTTGGTGATTTTTGGATACTTTGTAGTTAGGGCTGGATTTTAACTAAATAATAATATGTAATATTACTTAGACAGAACCAGAAAACAAATAATCAATTCACATTTGAGGTGTGGGGATAGCACTAACATGCACCAGTTTGGTGCAGCATTTGGGATAATATAGGACTGTCTAAGAAATTATAGAAATTATAAGTTTCTTAGCACTGATTCTGAAAACCACACTTTGCTGTGGAAACAATGTAGGTATACATAGGGATTAAATAACCCTATTTAAATTCAAGTAGTGTTTAAGTTCAAATTTCAAAATTTAAAATCAATATTTTAATTCAATTTGTATTTAAATGCTACTCTTCAATTTTAGTGGCAGAGGTAAAAGGGAACTTAAAGGTCATTCTAACTATGTGATTTGAATTGTGTTATCTTGGGCAATTTCCCAAGCTTTTGTTTTCTCACTTGTACACTGAAGATAGGAATATTACTTACCTGATAGAGTTGTTGTGACTAGTAAATGTAAAGTGCTCGCCATAGTGTCTGGATATGATAAGAGACTATCTAATCTATCTTCCTTTAAAAAATAGCAATAACGAAAACAACAAAACTAATGAAGAAACTAAGTTCCAGAAGGTTAATTGATTTTTCCTGGATCAACAAATAGTTAGAAATGCCAGAAGTAGAAACGATGTATCATGGATACCAGTTCGAGGTCTTTTAATTAGACACTTCTGATGTTTATTTGCTGGGAAAGAACACTTGCCTCTCAATTTTCAGGTTATAATTTGCTACTAATTGTCACTTTTTTGTCCACAGGAAGAACGGCATCAATAAATTAGTTTTTGAGAGTGTTCTGTAGCTTCACATTTAAATCATTTGCTTTAACATGTATCAACCATTAGTTTTAAAAATACTTAATTTATAATTTTTTCTGGTCAGTTTTAATATTTGCAAATGTTTTATGGCAAATGATATTTCATAAACTTAATTTCACCTTTACCTATTTTAACTTTTATTGTATTATCAAATGATCACATAAACAATTACTCTGTGGCTTTTAACATCTTAACCAACTTTAGTATTAAAATGAAACATATTTTCTTACAATTTGACCAAATACATAAATCAGCAAATCCAACTGTGATACTTTATTATAAATGAACAATTCTTTGAATTTTTTGGGCATCGAAAACTTTTGTTTTGCCTTCCAGCAACCATCTTTTACAGGAGCAGCTGCTAATATATATAACATTTGTCAGGTTCTTTTACAAGCCATACGAACAACAAATTCTGCTTTAAGGGAAATTTAAACTCTACATGTAACTGTATACCAAATGGTTAAATTACTTTCATTTTTTTTTTTTTTTGATAGTTTGGCAACAGAATTCATTGAATCTTTTTTTTTTAAAGATTTTATATTTCACTACTTGCCATTCATGTCTTCGTAAAATTTTCTTTCATTTGTGAACCAAAATAATTTCTCTGTGACACGATTTAGCCTAAACTGGGTTATTGATTTATATAACTTGTTTAAAGATAAGGCATACACAGTTCTATTTATTATTCAGGATTTTTGGCATTGGAGATTATGTACTTACCATTAAAGATGTCAATTTAGCAATGATAATGTATTATCAGTGCCCAATATATCCCACCATTTTATTCCCTTTCTTTCACCCAAGTAGAAACAACTGCAGTCCATTCAGGATGGTGTTGCTGCTCTAAAACATGATCAGTTACTACTGTTCAAATGTCATCCATGGAGGTCTTGAGGCTAGATGGTCTCCGCAGTGTTCGAAGCAAGCTCCTCAGTCTGCATTTCCTTCCTTGGCCACCCAGGATGTGGCTAAGCTCTGTACAGTGCATGTGCAGTTACTTTGAAATATCTAAGGCACCATCATTTCTAGAGAGTTGTAGACATTAATTACCAGCCTATTCTGCTGCACATGGTGGCGGGGAGGAGAACTGAGGATTAAGCAAGCTAGGTAGAATTTAAAGAAAAAAAATGAGTTGCACTCTCTCTCATATTTAGCATTCTTTCAGCCTCCTTGTCAACACATCCTGTGTAAAGCCTCTTCAAAATCCCAAATAAAGCAAAGATTCAGATGCTCAAGCTTGGCAATCAAAAATCTGTGAATATTTCTATGGTAAGAATTTGGCTCTATCAACTACTGTCAAATATCTACCTTCCTAATTTCTTTGTCCTACTTGAAATTTTACGTGAATAGGCTTTTATAATCAGAACTAAGGAAAGAGAGAAAGGAAGGAAACTAAGATTAACTTAGTTGAATCCTTTGACAATGAAGGTCTTTTCCCAGTACCATCCAGTCAATTTTCTGAGAAGTAGTTTATAGGATGTTCAGCATTGTCTGTAAACTAGTTTTTACCAATTTAAGCATGTTTACTAAAGTCTAAAGTGTAATTTACTTGGTTCGAAATCATTTTAGTATGCCTGTTAAAATACACATACCTATATATTTTTTTCTCTTCCTCTTATCCATCAATTATCTTTAAATTAGTTTATTTGTTCCACTAACTCCTAACATGTAGATATTGGTCTTATAATTTTTCCTTTTTTTTTTTTTATCTAACTATCTCATTATCATTTTGATCTCCAATAGTTTTAGTAGCATTTAAAAAAAAATATGGATTCAATTTTTCTTTCAACTCATGAACCTATGTGCCACATTAAAATCTTTTGTCTTCTTTCATTTAAATGGTCTTTCACCTAAGAACCTTGATGTTTTCTAGCAATTCAATCCTTACATTCATTTATTTAACATTCTCAAACTTTCTACATTGCCTATACATCTTGATAATATTTTAATCATTTTTTTTAAACTAGATCTTCTCTCTCACAAAGTGTTTTTTTTTGTTTTTTGTTTTTGTTGTTGTTGTTGTTGTTGTTGTTGTTTGTTTTTTATATATTCTTCAGTTTAGATTTGATTACCTTCTCTGAAATGAGAGACCCTATTTACTTAAAGGCTGAGCAAGATATTTACACATAGTTGGTGGTCAGGACAAGCTTATGTGAAAAATTAGAATATGAGGAAACAGGGTACCACAATCATTTCCATAATTCTAATTCAAGTCAAGAAAGGAGAGTAGAGGTATCAGGTCTCTTAATATAGAACTCACCAAGGAGAAAGAATAACAATTATTTTCCAGAAACCTAAAATAATAGAGGGTTTGAAAATTCTAGTTGAGTATTTAAGCCTGTTGTGAAAACCCTAGATTTTCAATCAGCTTTGACAGTCTACTGAGAGTGTGGCTCAGAGATGAGATTTAGGTACATTGACTATATCTGTACTTTGAATTTACTGAATAAGTCATTCTTTCAAAGTGTCCTAGATTGTTTTTTAGCTTCCAAATTCACCTTGGTTGTCTCATGGGAACTCACAGATGTAAGGATTGTCATTGGATGGACATCATATGACTTTATAATTTAAATATGTGAGTATGCTGGCCAATAATTACAATGGCCTTTGTAATTATTACATAAAAATTACAAAGGTTAATTTTATGTCTTCATCTCGTTCTCTTTATATATGAATTCATTGAAAAGAAAATTCTACACAAGCCAGGGAACTTGGATACCAAATTCATATTTTAGGGATGGAGGACCAGCAATAGAATTTTTAAGGGCATAAAGGCCAAAGGTTGCCAGTCTGGAGTGCTATGGTTATTTTACTGGTAGATTATCTCTATTTTCTAGTCTGCACCTGCCATCAGGGGAAAAATTAATAATTAAAGCTCTCTCAGAAATTATACATCAATAAGTTAAGGAAATCTGCCAAACAAATGCCTCCTATAAAAGGAAGTTGGCAACTTCCAGTTAAATAAAATCAAGAGGCACCACTCAGAGACATCAGAAGCATAGGCGAGACTAGGTCATTTAGTGACTCACATAGAAGAAAATTGTCTTCATTGTAAAGATGACAAAAAACGTCATTCTCTAAATACGTGGACAACTCATTGTATAGGGTGTGTGTTTATCACCTATAAAAGCCAGACCGTCATTTTCCATTACTAACAAAATCTCATTTAAGATATTTTATTAAGTAGAGACATCTTGAATTGAGTAAAAATTGAGTCTGGCCCTGGTTTTGGGTGGGTGTATGTCTTGTTTTTGGCTTGTGAAATATAAAGAAATGTTTACTAGAGGCTTCTGGGGAGGTTTATCTTCACTGATAAATCTTTTATATCAGCTAAATATTGGAATGGCATATTTTGTATTAATAGATAACCAGAATAGTGATCAAATAATGAATAAAAGAATGTTATCTTTGTGACAATATATTTCTACAATTTTAAGAAAACTTGAAAAGGAAAATGTTTAAATTAAGTTATTCAAACAGGAAAGGTTAATTTTATGTCTTCATCTGGTTCTCTTTATATATGAATTCATTGAAAAGAAAAACACGGCATACATCTACTGCTACATGAATAAAAAGCTATTCGACATGTGTGATGATGAAATGTGAACAGCCTCACTTCATCTCTTTGTGTCCAATGGATTTTAATAGCTTTGCCTCCTGATTTTAGAATACCTATTTTTTTTTTTCCAGTCTCCATCAATGATGCAACCAGAAACTTGAACACTGTTGTAAAGATATTCTTTTCCTCCTCCAGAAAGTTCTTGCCCTTGAGCAGGATTCAGTAGAAACCTATGATATTTGAAGCAGTCACATAACAGTTGTTTCACATGGATGACTATGCCCTACAGGCTTATACAGAAAGAGATGGAGCAGATCGTCAATTATTTCTGCACTCAGGGCTATGGACTAACAATACACTTGATTGAGGCTACATATCAGCTGCAGCCCCATAGGCAATCCAAATCTGCCATTAATGGTGAGGAACTGAGTGTTTCAATAGGGCTGAGTTTCCTTGGTAGTGAGTTCCTAGTGATGCAAACTTGGACCAGGATATAACAGTTCTTGGTAAGATAAGTCAATGCATCAACTAGAAAATGAACAGGTAAGGTATAGCAGTAACATGTCATCAAATTATAGTTCAAACTCCAAGGCCTATGTGTTGTTAGGCCTTTATGACTCAGAGACCTGCGTCTTACTGACAGTACATGCAATCTGAGTTTTCTTGCAGATGTTCCTTCTCTGAAATAAAAATGTGGAATAAATTTACCTTATTAGAATCCCATAATATAGCCATCTTGTGATGTTTAAACAATGGAAATACCAAATGGAGTGGTTAGGACATCTGATTAGAAGTCCCAGGACTGAACTTTGATGTGATTAGGATAGTCTATGATAAACACATTTATTAAGTTACAGAATGAGGTGGTGAAGACATCAGCTATAAATGTTCTATGGGAAATGTTGGTAGCAGGGACATAGATCTAATAAATTTTGAGGTTAAATTAGTACCAGGGCAACAAATGTCAAAGCAGTCCACAAGGCAAAGCTATTTTTCATAAACAGCATTAATTTATCTAACCTAATGGAATCTACTTTTAATTGAGTATACTGTGCTCCCACAGAGCGTGTGCTGGAGTGGTCTCAATCTTATGATTCAGATGTTTCTTCTGATGCTCCCCATGTCAGGTAAAGAATAATAGAAAAATTCTATTTCCTCTTTTACCATATCTGTGAACATATTTGGATAAAATTGGAAATACAGGTTCTTATACTTTTAGATCCTCTGAACGATTTACAATCTCTCCCCTTCTTGACTTAGAACTCAGTGGAGTGGGAAGGGGTGTTAGCCATGGTCCTATCAGGGTTCTGTCTTTTTGCTTCTTTTTTTCTCTCTCTAATGTTTTTCTCCTTAGTATTCTTAAAGCAAAATAATTAATCTTGGAATTTGGAAAGTGAATGGAAGGAAACTGTCTCTGGCAGATTGTTTTTCTTTCAAATATCTAGTTTATGCCTTGGCTTCTGATATCCATATGTCTGGGAGTTTTCAACCCTTCCCCAAGGTAATGAGTACCTTTGGGTTTAGTTTGAATGAGAGAATGGCCATGTAACAAAAAGGAATTAAAGGAAATAAAAAATCACAGGGAATGAAAATACACCAATATTCTAAAATATTGTTTTCCTCCTTTATCAAATACACTGGCAAATCCACTTTAGGTTTTGAGTCCTTTCTTCTTTTGGCTACAGCTGCACTTCTTTTTCTTCATGTCTAGTTTCATTTCTGGATAAGGACCTAACTCACTTATGTTGTGTGGAGTGTGTAGTATTCAGGGTTTTCTAGTCAGAACCATTAGAAGACCTATCTATCTACCTACCTACCTACCTACCTACCTGCCTGCCTACCTACCTATGTATTTATATACTTACCTAGAAAAGATTTGTTGTAAGGTATTGATCCAAATAATTATGAAGGCTGGAAAGTCCCATAATCTGCCATCTACAAGCTGGAGACCTAGAAAAATCAGTGGCATAATTATGTAGTTCTAGGGCCTGACCAAAATAATGTTTAACCAAATATTTGAACATCTCATGGCCCAGTCAAGCTGACAAAATTAACCACCACAGGATGTGACTGAGTATTCTCTCCTGACAGCTTTGTTTTTTACTATTAATGCAGAAATCTAAAATAGTAAACTTTTTTTTTTTGAGGGGGGGTAGAGGACTCTCATGGTCAATTTTTTGTCACCTTAACCTACTAGGCTATAGTCCAGTCTGTAGTTATTTAATCAACTATTGATCAAGATATTGCTATGAAAGTATTTCGTAGATGGGATTAAAACCCATAATTTAGTTGGCTTTGAATAAGAGAGATGATCATACATAGTTCAAGCAGGCCTGATTCAATCAGGTGAAAGGTCTTAAGAGCAGAGTTGAGGCCTGTTTGATCAGGTGAAAGGTCTTAAGAGCAGGGCTGAGGCTTCCCTGAAGAAGAAATTCCACTGTGAGTGGCGGCTTCTGCTTGTGCCTGAGAGTTTCCAGTCTGTCCTTCCTACTGGCCTGTCCTCTAGATACCAGAGTTGCTTAGCCAGCAGCCAATATCAGGTAAGCCAATTCTTTACAACAAATATATATCTCCTGCCGGTTCTGTTTCTCTGGTTGAACCTTGACTGATCTAGGGACAAAGGAGTTGATGGGTGATCATGACAATATATTGTGTTCTTGTGAAAAAATTTGGGATTCTTTAATGCCTTCAAATGAGCTGCAAATGTTGGCCTTGTAGGTATGCCCTGTATGATTCCTAGTGGTGCCATTCATGTATATTATTCTATAAATGTCACCTCCTGGGATTTTCAGTGTGATAGCCTTGGTATCAATGCAAAAGTGGTGAAAACATGGGAATTTTAGTCACTATAGATATCAGTTCTCTTGAGCTTTAGACACTTGATTCTGGTTGACTTCCTCTCTACCTGTGCATAAAAGCAGCCTGAGAGTCACCCAGGTCCAAGAGAATATTATTGAATCCACCTGTTGGAAAAACTGCATAGGATGAAAGATGGGTCTTGCTACCATTGAGGTTATAGAGTTGAGTTCCTAAAATCATGGTATTTTTCAGATAGAGGCCCTAGAGTATGGACTAGGGCTAGGTACTGGAAATCAGATTTCTAATCCTGGAATTGGAAAATAGTATAATTGAAACTGTACTCAAAGGTTGGTGGTCTCATCTCAAATCTAAGCATTGTCAAGGAGAGTTTTACTTTCCAGAGCCTCCGAGGGTTATTGTTGCCTTAGAGCCAATGGACCACATTTACTAAGTAGAATAGGACTACCAAATAATTCCCTTATCTTCAATTTTTATATTTCTTCCTCACTTCCTGATTTTTTTGGTTTCATTTAAATTATTCAATAAAGAGCTCACAATTCTGATGTTATTCTGAAAAAAATGGTATTAACTGACTTATTATAAAATTTCTGTATCTTTGTCGGATCTTCAAAAGGAGTTTAGTTAAGATATTTAAATATTATGTCGAGTACCCTATAAAATAATCTGGAAGCATTGAACTAGCCAAAATAATTTTAGAAAAACATTCAGCTTTTAAAATTCTACCTAACAACTGTCATTATTGCAGTGTCAGATCACCCAGCACCACATGTGTGACCCATGGTATGCTGCCCTTTTAAAAAGCATGCTTTGTTTCGCCATCCCATCTGCCTGCTGACCCATGTGGCTGTTTTAACATCTACCTCAGTGGAAGCCTCATACCTGCTTGGCCAGCAGAAAGTAATACAATGACAGCAGTTTCTGTGGGACTGCAGAGCAGGGGGTGGGAAACCTTGGATGCCCTGACTTTTATGAGACAGCTAAAATTAAGATAGAGGACAGTTCCAAGAAAAGTCATACCCTGGAATTTTCAATTGGTGCACAGCAGTTTAGAAAGTAGGTGAAATAAACGGGAAATCTCTTTCAGGGCAGTTTCCTTTCTGGAAGAAGGGGCAATTTGTTTTAGGGTCACGTGCTAGGTAACTATCTGCATAAGAAATACAAACAGTTTCCTAGCACAAGTGTTTTACCACAAAATCTTGTGACCACTTTCTCAGGAAGGTGAGTTTGCAATGAATCAGAGTCTGTCAACACAATGATCAAGATTGTGTTCACCCCAGTAGCCACTTAAAGTGTGTTCTGCGTGGTAATTGCTTTCTTTGAGAGTGTACAAGTTTATTTACAGGCTAATTTTCATCTGTATTTCTTCCACATTTCCTAACATGACATTTAACTAGTGTAATTTCTTCAAATGATCATGTAGACAGTTATGTTGAGACCCCAATGCTTGTTTACTGAATTATCACCTAAAGCAAAATAACATTTTTTTGAAAAAAAGGGGTACAATGTTTGTTTTATTTCACATCCTCTGCCCCCAAAATGACCTTTGCTTCACATTAAGAGAGAGAGAGAAATAATATTTCTTATTAAAAAAGAAAATTACCTTTAGATAATCAATTCAGGTTCAGTGAACTCTAATTATTGAGTATATAAGACTGCAAAAAAATTCTTTTGGAGAGTATCACTGATATAATTAAAATGCATTGATAGTTTCCAAAAATACTTGAATAGCCACATAATTCATCTGATGTGCATGTTCACACTGAATTGTATTAGAGCCAGAGGACATTTTCCTAAACATACTTGTGGCTGCCAAATTTCATTTTGATGTTTTAAATTTATTAGAATCACAAATTCACATTTAAAAGTCTCATATGTGGTAAAAACAAAGTTTGTCTTAAACCTCTGTGAATTACAATCACCAAGTCTCATGTAGCTTTTGAATTTTATGCAATAATGCTTGTGGTAGAACAAAAGCTGTGTTCCATGACGACCTCTGTGGTATTGTGTCTCCAGTGCTCTACCTCTAACAATTCAGTTTGGCGTCTTTTGCATCTCCACAGGTAACTCAAAAAATCTGTCTGATGGAGCATTTCAGGAGGCATAATGCTAGGTTAAGTGATTAGAAAATGCTGACAGAGCTAGCTGAGGCTATCAGTTAACTTTCAAAATGCTCCTTCTGTCAAAACAGAAATTGTAATAATGAAAAAAGACAATTCACCCATATGCCTGTCTGAAAAAGTTTATTTGTTCACTAATGACCCAAAGGTCATTTCTAAAAAATGGAACTGGTCAAAGGTGATCAAGGGTAACTCATTATTTGGGAGACAATTCAAACTTTAAGACAGCTGACTAGTCTGGTCAATAATTGCAACCTCTTTAATCACAGTTAGGTCAATAGTGAAATATTTACTACAGATGCTTCCTGAATGATTTGAAGCAGCTCTTTGGAGATCATTGATAATCTGAGTAATCGAAGGCATCCTTATATGCAGTGTCAATGTGCCTCACTGAACAAAGCCTCCGATATGTATCTGTGCATCATAAATAATAACAAACCATTTTAAGAGGTTTCATAGCCCCAACAAAAAATTACCTGAGATTAAAAACAGGACAGAGCAGCTCTCAATGGGGGAGAAGAAAAATATGAGATTTCAGAGTATTAGCAGTAAAGATCAGAACATGGTAAAGCTCAATTTTTATAAAATTTGAAGAACCTATAAAAACTTTTATTTTATTTTGTAAAAAGTATTTTTTTTTATTACTATATGTGCTATAATTTTTTCTCTATCTTCTGGTCTCTAATACTCATTCTCCCCACTCCCCCTCCCCCATATTATTAAATGTGCTTCAGTTCTTCTGGGACAGAGATTATGGGCTTTTCTATGTTTAGTTGATTTCATCCTGTAAATTTATTAAAAAAATAAATTTCTAGAAATATATCGCTAAAAACAAATGATGGGCCAGTTTTGATTAAAATGCTGTTGAAACTATTGATGTGTATCTCCAGAAAACAAGCTTAATATCCTATTATGAAGCCTATTTGAATGAAAAGACAAAAACAGTCACTCAAAAAAATTGTCTAGCAGCACTTCACAGACAATAGCACAAATTATCCAAAAGCAACCGTGACATGAACTCCATTCCATTTATAATATCACATAGATGATATGGCCCACTGCTTACAGGGCCATATCTCAATTATTTTAAATGGAAAATTTTAACAAATGCACTCAATTAGAGCTCAGTTTTAATCAATTTTAACATGGCCAAGGCAATATCATCTTTTAAAGAAGCAAAAACCTTCCTTTAAACAATTATGGGACTTGAAAAGATCATATGTGTGAGATGAAACTATAATTCTAAAACACTAAAGGTGCTTCTGCAGAAATATCTAGTGGCAAACAAACCTTGAGCAGCATAAAATTGTGAAAAAAAAATTGGGTGGGCTCTGATATGTTACCAATGGGTCATTTAGAAGGGGCTTAGTAAGTTTATAAATTTCATTCTTAAAACTCAAAATTCTGACTGACAAGTTATCGTATAAAAATATTCTGTTTTATATGTTCCTTATCAGTACGATGAATGGTTTATAACTGGTAGAGCATCAAGATATAAAATAAACATCTCATGCACTTTGAAGGAATGAATTTTGGCTCTGAAATAATTTAAAAAGAAAAACATAGATGGCAATATTAGTATATTTACATAAATCTAAAGTAATTTCTTATACTTACAATAAAATGTGGTTGAAAATATCTGTCAGGTGTTTAAAGATCTACGCATCATATTATTAACTGCATCAATTCAAGTAATCATTTGCAGAATATGTAAAAAGTCTGCTTCAGAATGAAAGACTCCTCCATCTGTGGACAATACAATGTTTAACAAATAAATGTATCAGTGTTTTAGAAAGTTAATAAATTCTTTCATAATATAATGGTCTTTCTTGATTGGCTTCTCATTTGTAATAGACACATTACAAAAATATGAGGATTAGAGTTACATGATGCTGCAAGAAACATTCTACCCACCCTCATCAAGGTATGTGTTAACGTGCGCATGCGTGTACGTAATTACGTGTGTGTGTGTGTGTGTGTGTGTGTGTGTGTGTGTGTGTGTGTGTGTGTAATGTAGTATTCAATCTCGGATTCATTTAGCTGCCATGCCCTGGTGCAGGAGCCTGATTAATGGATGGTTGAACAGGTATCTGCTCTGATATAATTGTCCTAATGGATGTCAAATATCTTTAATATCATTGTATAAAATGAGATGGTTGATAAGTGTCAATAAGCATTGCTTATTCTAACATACTAGTATGTATACGTAAATTTTACTGTCCATGTAAAATTTTATCATTGACCAATGTAATGAAAAATTTGAGAAATAGGTTTATAAACACTAGATTAAACAAGGGAGTCATTCACTTTAATTGAAAGGAGGCTTAGAATTGAAAGTATTTAATATTCAAACTATAATAACCAGAAGCTGGATATATACATATATAATAGGTTAAAAAGAAACTGGGGGAACTGCCAGTAGCAATGACAAACTAGATAATACACCTTTGCTGAACATGGGGTTGCTTTCATCCCTGAAAAATTCTGTGATTGGCAAAACCCAAAATTCAAAATGGCAACATCTCTGAGAAAATAAAGAATTAAGAATCAAATTTTAAAATCTCTATATTTCTTTATTTAAAGTTTCTGAACTGAACATATATAACTTGAAATTTAATGCATTTAACGCTTGCTTTCTCCTTTGTTTAGTTTTCACAAGAAATAAACTGCTTGAATAATGCCTAGTTAAAATGAAAAATTCTGACTTTTTTTTCAGGGTCTAGCCATTTTTTTTCTATCTATCTATCTATCTATCTATCTATCTATCTATCTATCTATCTAAAAATCAGTTGATATATTTTTTCTCCTATCACCAATCTCTGCACATTTTTCAGGTATGGATCACTGGGTGCTGTCATATTTTTATATTTAAAATAATTGTATAGAGTCCAGGTTATATAAAAAATAATCAAATGTTTAAAATTTTCAGCATAAAAGCACAAGAGTGTTAAACTATAGCTGTTGAAGGTTAAGGGTAAGTCAATTCCATATCCATCCTCATTTTTCTTTTGTTATTTAAACTATAAATTTTTGAGCCAAAGAAGGGGATATAATGGTTGAATTACTTCTGCTGGATGCCATACAAAATTTTGGGTAAAATTAGTTATTCTTTCTCATAATCTTCAACAGTTTCATGTTCTTAAATGGTTATCTCTGTCTTCTTCCTAAATTTACAATTCTGATATCATCTTGAAAAATATGAGAAGAAAGAAGCCCACACTATTGGGAGATAATTCTATTATGGGTGGCAAAATTCTGACTCTTATTGGAGAAGCTTAACACCATGTCTTAGCTTTTTGATTAGAGACCACCTTTTTTATTACAGATATTTTTATGATTTTGTGGTTCAACTATAAATTTAATGTAAATTGATTTATTACTAGATTACAGATATTGAAAGGCTAATTTAATTAAAGTTTATAAAGTAATATGATAAATAAAATGTCCAGTTTTCTATAATTATTCATTAAGATGTTTTATTAAGTTATTTTGCTGATATATACACATATATCTTTTATTCAGTGTACCAAACTATTTAGGAAGTTTGCCCCAACACTCTCCCTCTCTAATTATAACTTGATGAAACTTTTCCTCCTTTATAGTTATTCGACTCGACTAAATAAATTTCTAGATTGATATCGAACATCAGAAAATCAAAGAGAAGTTGAAGTTTCACAGTCAGTATTTAATTTGATATTCCTTTAAATTTGAATCATAACCCAGCTGGATCCCTAAAGGAGGCTTTAAAAAAAAAATCCCAAGTTCCATTCTACTGAGCTACTCTGTGAACTGACTTCAGAAGTACTGTCTGGAAACACAGAGGCAGGTGCAGACATGGCTTAGAGATTGTGGTAGAGGCTGGAATTGTTCTTCTCAGGCTCCTCTATGAGCAATGGATAACAGTGTTTCCATAGTAATTAAAGTCTTCCACCTGTGGAAAGGGGAAATAATGAATTGTCATTTCCACTCACTTTGTGGAATTTCTGTAATCAGGTACTTTGTGAGAAAATTTGGCCTTCTGATTTTGAATAAACCATAGGATGTCAATTTATGTGCCAACAATAGGGCTCTAAACCCGTATCTTCTTTAAAAAGGAAAAACAATTTAGATTGTAACTACTGTGTAACACATTTGAGTTTGGCTCAGAGTTAGAAGAATGAGAAACTCAAGTAATCAACCCTGACTTTAGAAGTAATCATACTCCTAAACATCAACCATCTTATTCTCCTTTAGGAAATGGCTACTTTATTTGTTCCCTTTCCTGTCTTGTTTGCTTGGTGATCTCTATAAAATTGTATTTTATGTAAGGCTCACAGCACACTTTAATTTCCAAGAGCCAAGCAGAGATTTTTAAGTATTTACAATTGTGTAAAATTCTCTTCTGTAAAATTCTCTTGATGTTTACAATTTGGAGCTCGAGGAAGTTAAAATATCACCCATCAGCATTCTTAGAAACACAGGTTCTGAGCAGTTAAAGTCAATCATTAGCACCTTGACTACTGCCAATAATCCTACTCCTGGACAGACTCATATTGAATTTTAGTCATCCTGTGTACTGTGTACATGCTCAGCTCTTGAGAGGAAGGTTTTTTTTTTTTCTTTTCTTTTTTTTTTTTTTTATTACATTGAGGACCTAGGCAGAGACAGTGGCTGATGTGGAATCCATTGCATCAGATGGTTTGTGTTCTGATTGAATTTAAAATTGGACTTTCTCATTCCCTGATTTTTGCTTTAGAGATGTCTGAAGGGGAGGCAGGTGTCTTGTAAATAAAAACCGTGACTCAGCTGTAAAACAAGGAACAGGGGAAATGAAGAACGTCACTGTTTATTTAAAAAAAAAAAAAAGAATTGGAATTTGTGTAATACAGTCTTAGCAATTTCCAGAAATTAGCTCTTGCACAATGAACCCATACATCAAGATGTTTCTCTGATTCTAGTACTTGACTACAGAAATTTCACAAAGTGAGTAGAATTTTACTAAATTTTAATGAAAGAGTTAACATACCTTCATCTGAAAAACAGCACTGGAATCTCTAAAAATTCTTTTCAATTTATTTACCAAATCTTCCTTAACAATAATATTTTCAAAGAAATAGAAATAAAATATCTTCCATATGATTTTTTGGTAAACATATATTTGTTAAACATATATGTGTGACAAGAGACAGATATTTACATCCTGCCCCACCTATTATGTTCCACTTAAAAATTGGCAGTACAAGTTCCATTCAATAATGTGAAAACATTTTTGTTTACTTAATGGTTTACTCAAATACTTTTTTTTGAGAGAAAGATATGAGGCAGTCAACCTCAGTCTCAGTAGGAAAAGACATCATTCTGTTGCAATGTAGCAGATCCAAGCATACTATTTTCAGTATGTATTAGAGTTTCCTTACTTTGGTTTTTCCATCAAAATCATACACTAAAATTCGATATTCTCCTTTCAAATAAAGTAAATTCCCTGTTGTTTTGAAGAAAGTTGTTCTAAACCATCTTGAATTTAAAGAGGAAAACTTCAACAGCAGTCAACAAATAAGAAACACACTGGTTACTTAAAAATTCTCTCTTGGGTATTGTCCAAGAGACTCTGGAGACCTGGGGAAATAGAGTATTTTAAGAGAAGCAAAAACATACTTTAGAAAAAGAAGTATTGAATTTCTTCCTGAATGTTTTTATGTCTAGCCTCTGTTGAACTAGGGAATAGGGATTTTAACAGCCTGTATCTTCTTTTTTATGGTTGCATAGCCTTCAAGTGATAAAATCAAAAGAACATTAGATGTTCTATTTTATTCTAAAAAATAAGACAGTGAAAAATCTAAAACAAAGGGTTGATGGGGAAAAAAAATCTTGACTGGAAACTAAATTTCTGGTAAGACTACATTGGTTAGAAAGAATCCAGATCTAAAGACAACCAGGTACTGCACGTTCTGTACTTTATTTTGTTGGCTTGACAGCAAATTATTGAGTATATACTACGTGCTGTGATGCTGCAGAGGAAAATTAGATGACTTTCTTCTTGATCCAGAATATTCAAATGATGAGGGAAGGAATGAGAAATGACACTGAAAAAGAAACCAGAGGTTCAAATGTATTGATAACAATATCAGAAAGAGTGAAGCTAAGTGATTCCTCAGAACTATTATACAGAAAACTAATTAAGCATATTTGATAATAATTTTATCAGATCACACAAGTGACATATTTATTATAGAAATATTATAGAAAACCAAAAAAAAAAAGAAAATGGGATATAGACACACAGAAAACCACTATTAATGTAGCATATTTCTTTCATTCTCATTTCTTTGTGTGTTTGTATGAATGAAATAGTAAAAGATTGCTTTTCTCCAGTCTTTTTTTATTATCCCAAACCACCAGACAGCAGAGTTAGCTTTTAATATCTTCTGCCCTGAATGTGAGGTTATATACAACCTAAAAAAATCTATGTTAACTGAAGTGCAAAATGGGGTTTTGAAAATATATTCCAATCTTGAGAACAAAGTTTTAATTTGTAAGGACTATGCTTTGATGAAACAGAATAGAATTCCTAGATTCCGAGAAAGCAGATTCTGGAAGACTTAAAGTGAAAAATTTACAAAAATTGAGTAATTCCTTTAACAGCTCTTCCCTTTCAACATGATATAAGTACAACTAACTGACAGGGAACAGGATATCAGTGAGCATAACAGTGGAGAAAACGATGTTATTGCTGCCCGCTTCTAGCATTAAAACTCTGGATGTTAGGGTGATGGAGCCCTCAGAAGGCTTTCCAGGGTAGAATTATGGGGACTGCAAGTTTACTGAGAGTTTTCACTTACGAGCCAGTACCTAACTGCCATATGAGCCATAGCAATAGAGAGGTCTATGTAGAAAGTCTCATACTCCAGCATGGTACAAGGAAAACAACTGAAGCTTCCTGAGTCTGAGGTTAGAAAGGAATTGGATTAGAAAATGCTAAGAGAGTCTGCCAATCATCAGCAGAGGACTGGAATTGTGACTAGGTAGATTCAGAGAATAGAAGCTATGATGGGACATAAATAGCAGTTGCAATAGATATAGTGGATATCAGTTCAGGCTAAAACTCAGGCCAGGGAAATCGACAGGAAAGAGGATGGTCGGTAAAACAATGCTGAATGGAGGATGTTAAGAAAACTCCCTGGGAACTTAGATCGTCTTGAACAAGAAGAATAGAGAAAGAGAACTTTGATTTAGTTGAGATAATAAATCAAACACATAAATAACAGAGCTATTATTTATCTTAATTTAAATTACTATTTTCTTTGCTTCCAAATTCAAATGGAGACTTATGAGCTAAGTTTCTTTCAGTTTTAGTCAAGTGAAATACTAACATTTATTTACTAACATTTATTTACTGATTCTCTAATGTTAGACATTTTAGATTATTCTTTTATTTTAACTAATTTTAATTAACACAATAAATACTTTAATGGGTCTCAGCGATTAGTTTATAATGATAAATTCCTAGAAGTACAATTACCAGATCAAAAAATCTGATTATTTCTAAGGTTTTACTACATATTTTAAATTTCCTTTCAGAAAGAATATACTAATTTATTCTCCAATTAACATTGCCTAAGAGCTTTTATTTCCTTGTCCTAACACAGGGCAATAGCAGTTAAAATTATTTAACTATTTGAAAGACCAAGACCTGACAGCTTTACTTTCATTTCTTTGATTGCTAACAAATGCCAAAGCCTCTAAAGTTGTTGATATGTTATGGCTTTTATAAAGTTTTCTTCTATTTCATGAAGCAAAACAAAAAATATTTCACAGGGAAGCATTTGTTATACTCCTCAGACTGGCCCTGTTCATGTGTCTGAGTCCAGTTTCCTTCAGCTACCATATATTTAATCTCTGTTGCCCATTTCACTCTCCTACTACTCTCCTATATTTGATCCCCTTTACCTGTTCCCTCCTCCTCCAACCCCTCTGGTAACCACTAGTCTAATTGTTCATGTCCCTGAGTTTCTGTTTGTACTGTTTATTTGTTGCTTTTAGGTTTATAACCCACCTATAACTGATATCATGTGATTTTCAAATTTTTCCGTCTGGCTTATTATGCTCAGCGTGATTATCTTGAGGTCCATCCAGGTTGTCGCAAATGGCAGTATTTCATCTCTTCTTATGACTGAGTAATATTCCATTGTATATATGTACCACAGCTTCTTTATCCAATCATCTGTTATAGGACACTTTGGATGCTTCCATGTCCTGACAACCATGAATAATGCTGCTATGAACATCGGTGTGCAAATATCTTTTCAGATATGAGTTTTCAAGTCTTTGGGGTAAATTACTCAGTAGAGGGATTGCTGGATCATATGGTAGATCAATTCTTAGATTTTTCCATAGTAGTTGTACCAATTTGCAATCCCACCAGCGGTGTATAAGGGTTCCTTTTTCCCACATCCTCTCCAACATTTGTTATTACTTGTCCTGTTGATTATAGCTATTCTAACAAGTGTGAGATGGTATCTCATTGTTGTTTTGATTTGCGTTTCCCTAATAGCTATTGATGTTGAGCATCGTTTCATATATTTGTTGGCCATTTGTATGTCCTCTAGGAGAAGTGTCTGTTCAGGTCTTCTGCCCATCTTTTGATTGGATCATTTGTTTTTTTGTTGTTATTGAGTCGTATTAGTTCTTTGTATATTTTGGATATTAGGCCCTTATCAGAAGCATTGCTTGCAAATATATTTTTTCATTTGGATGGTTGTCTCTTTACCTTGTCGACAATTACTTTTGCTGAGGAGAAGCTTTTTAGTTTGATATAGTCCCATTCATTTATTTTAGCTTTTACTTCCCTTGCCTTTGAGGTCAAATTCATAAAATCCTCTTTAAGACCAAGGTTCTTGAGTTTTATTCCTATGCTTTCTTCTATGCATTTTATTGATTCCGGTCTTATATTCAGGTTCTTAATCAATTTTGAGTTAATTTTGGTGTGTGGTGATAGACAACAGTCTAGTTTCATTGTAGTATAATTTGAAGTCAGGCAGAGTGATGTCTCCAGCCTCGTTCTTTTTTCTCAGGATGGCTTTGGTATTGAGGGGTCTTTTGTGCTTCCATATAAATCTGATGATTTTTTATTCTATTTTTTTAAAATATGCTGATGAAGTTTTGATAGGGATTGCATTAAATCTGTATAATGCTTTAGGTAATTTTAATATGGTCATTTTAACTATGTTGATTCTTCCAATCCAAGAACACAGAATATCTTTCCATTTCTTTGTATCTTCTTCGATTTCTTTTAATAGGATCTTGTAGTTTTCATTATGTAGGTCCTTCACATGTTTCTTTAAATTTATTCCTAGGTATTTGATTCTTTTTGTTGCAATTGCAAAAGGAATTATTTTTTTCATTTTTTCTGGTGCTTCATAATTAGAGTATAGGAATGCTATGGATTTTTAAATATTGATTTTGTATCCAGAGACTTTACTGTATTTGCTTATTGTTTCTAGTAGTGTTCTTGTGGAGTCTTTAGGGTTTTCTATATAGAGAATCATGTCATTCACAAATAGTGACAGTTTCACTTCTTTGTTTCCTATTTTGGATGCCTTTTATATCTTTCTCTTGCCTGATTGCACTCGCTAGGACCTCCAATGTTATATTGAATAACCATGGTGATAGTGGACAGCCTTGCCTTGTTCCTGATCTTACAGGGAAGGTTTTTAGTTTTTCACCATTAAGTATAATGTTGGCCGAGGGTTTGTCATATATGGTCTTTATTATATTAAGGTACTTTCCTTCTATACCAATTTTGTTAAGTGTTTTGATCATAAATCAATGCTGTATCTTGTTGAAGGACTTTTCTGTATCTATTGATATAATTGTATGATTCTTATTTTTTAATTTGTTTATGTGGTGTGTCACATTAATTGATTTGTGTATGTTTAACCATCCCTGTGCCCCTGGGATGAAGCCCACTTGATCATATTGTATAATCTTTTTAATATGTTGCTGTATTCGGTTCACTAATATCTTATTCAGGATTTTTGAATCTGTGTTCATGAGTGATATTGGTCTGTAGTTTTCTTTATTTTGCATTATCTTTACCAGGTTTTGGTATTAGAGTAATATCAGCCTCATAAAATGAGTTGGGAAGTATTGCTTCCTCTTTGATTTTTTGGAAGAGTTTGAGGACAATAGGTATTAAATCTTCTTTGAATGTTTGGTAGAATTCACTGGTGAAGTCATCTGGTCCTGGACTTTTACTTTTTGGCAGCTTTTTGATGATTGTTTCAATTTCCATACTGCTGATTGGTCTATTTAGATTTTCTAGTTCTTGATTCAGTGGAAGAAGATTGTATTTTTCTAAGTACTTGTCCATTTCTTCTAGGTTATTAAATTTGTTATTATGTACAGAAGTCCATATCTTGACCCTCTCAAACATGGTTGCCATTCTCATCTCACTTGAGTAGTGATATTCGTACCTGGCTGTCCTCTTACATATGCAGATTCTTCACCTCCACAAGAATTTAAACACACTACAGGGCTCCATGCCTTTATGAATTTGTTCTTTCTACCTACTATTATTGGGCTCTGAAAACCAGCCGAGATTTTCCCTGTGTGGAAACCCTCCTTACTGTTGAAGAGCTCTGGCATTCTACTTTGGGCATCTATACCAACAACTCCCCAACTCTGCATCCAGTTGAAGGAAATTCTACCATATTCAGTGTCACCAAGAAGAGAATTGAAAGGATGGGAAGGAAAGAGACATTGTTATTAATGAGAGAGATACCAGTAACATTTCATGAAAAATCAGGAAGCAAAGCTCCAAACATCTGCATTTCTATATATCAGTACACTGGATGTTACAGTAAAATGAAACAAATAATAGCATAAGGATTAGAAAGAATAAATCAGGGTATTATTATTTGGAAGTAATATGACTCTCTACAAAGAGAAACCAAAATAACTTTAAACAAATTATTAGACACAATAAGGGAGTTTAGCCAAGTAGTTGGCTATAATATCAGTGCATCACTGCATACAAATACATTGTTACATTTCTACTCAATGGGAACAACCAACACAGATCGACAAAAAAAAACGAAAAAAAAAAAAAAAAAAAAAAAAGGAGCATAATTAAAGAAAACCCACAATTTACAAAAGCAACAAAATTATAAGGTGCCTTAAAATAAAACCTAAAAAATGTGAAAGACCAAATTAAAGAAATTATATAATTACATTGAAAGACATGAAAGAAACGAATAAATGAATTGATATCTCATATACATGGAAAGAAGACTTGATAACACAAATTTTTTTGTCTTTCCATTGTGACCTTTAGATTTAATGGCACCCAATTAAATCCTAAAAGGGTATTTGTGGATATTTACCGAATGTTAAGAAGACCAGGAAGAGATGGATTGCCTTCTCTGATATTAAAGCTTCTTATAGAGCTAACAGAATATATCATTAGGTTCAATGGATAGATATATTGAATAGTAGAATAGATTATAGAGTCCAGAAACATATCAGTTCAACTAAAATTGAAGTGTAAACCTTTAAATTTTTTTGAAAAATTAGACTACCTTGCCCTTTTTAAAAGTCATAAAGAGTGATAACCATGGAAACATAATTGATGAATTCGAGTCCATTAAAGTTAAGAATATTTGTTTCTTTATAAAGTAATGAGAAGAAAAATCACATACTAGGAAAAATATCTGCAATGTAAATAACTGACAAAATAACATGAAAGTATATCAATTGCTAAGAAGAAAAATACTAAATAGAATAATAGGATAAAGACATAAACAGGTGTGGCAGACGTAGTGACCTTCACCATGATTCCTGCCTCTTGTTGTTCAGGCATGTGTTTAATAACCTCCCCTTAAATGTGGGCATAACCAGTGATTTGCTTCTAACCAATAGACTATGGTAAAGGTGACAGAATGTCACTTCCAGGATTATGTTATATTACCTAAGACTGTTTTGCTAGAAGACTTATGCTAGAGTCTCTTTCAGCATGCTTGATGAAATAAACTGCCATTTTGAGAATGTCCTCATAGCAAAGAAATTTTGGCAGCCTCTAGGAGCTGAGAGTAACTTTTAGGACCTAAGGGTGTCTTCCACCTGACAGTCATTGAGAAGCCCAGGCCCTCATTCCTACAAAAAATAGAAAGTCAAGCCGACAACCAGGGTGAGCTTAGAAATGATTCTTCTCCAGTTTTGAATGTCTAGGTGAAAATGCAATCTGATCATCACCTTAACTGTAGCCTTGTGAGACATTAGCAGAGAATCCAGTTAATTCATGACTAGAATCTCGACCCATAGAAACTCTGACATAATAATTGTTTTTGCTTTAAACTACTAAATATGTGATAAGTTGTTACATAGAAATAGATAACTAATTTAATATGTATTTCAAAGAGCTTGAAAGACATATAGCCAAGAAAAATATACTTAATTAATATGACTTCATTAGTTATCAGGAAAATGCAAATAGTTAGTATAGTTAGATGCCTTTTGCCTATTCAATATATTGGAAAAAAAAATGTATACATCTGAAAACAACAAGTACTGATATAGAAGTGAAAAAAGTATGATTCACTTAACTTTCTTTGGAAGTGTAAATTGGTTCAACCACTGAAAATCAGTTGAAATTATCTTGGAAAGTTGAGTAGTTGACTTGCTCCTAGGGTGAGAGCATCAAGGGGCTGGAATTGGAAAGGAATACATAGCTAGTGAAAGTTCATGGTAATGTTCTCATTCTTGTGCTGATTGGCAATTGATGTGTTCATTTGTTATTATATTTCATAAATTATACATTGTAAATATTCTTTTGAATGTTTTGTGAATATTAGAATGTCATGTTATTAAAAAGTAATGAATGAAAAGAATAAAGATATAACTATTTTAAAGAGATTTTAAAAAAAGGCAAACTTTGTTCTTGGGATAATATCAAAATAAAATACTGACTCCTTTGTCTGCGTGCATGTGTGCATGTGTGTGTGTGTGTGTGTGTGTGAGAGAGAGAGAGAGAGAGAGAGAATGTATTAAAAAAATCAGCATATTGATGAAGCATGAATAATATCATTAAACATATTAATACCAGCTTTTTAAAAGACTTATACAATAAAATTTACTTATTTAAACTTGCCATCTCCTCTCATCTCCTCTCTTGACTCCCTTATGTCTGAAACTTAATGTTTCACCAGGCTCTTGCTATCTCAGTATCATATGCTAACATTTTTCCCTTGGGGATGAATATCATGGCCTGTGTCCAGGACCTGAAAAAATGTTATTTCTCAAAATTTCTTTATTGAGAAATTTGTACCAATGATCCTTAACTCAAGAAAGATATGAACATATCATTATTAAAATGTTTATTAAATATTTTATAGCTTATAGAAATTCATTAATTTGCCTCCCTTTTATAGAATGTTTAATGCTGTTCGGAAGTAGGTGCTATAAGCCTTAATGTTATCATTACTGGGTAATTATTAGAATGAAATACGGCATAACCAGAAATAATGAAATAATGTATCAAATCTGTTTCAAATTAATCTCTTTAGTTTTATTCTCTATATAGTATATGATAATGAGATCCTTTGAAATTCTAAAAATCTAGCGTCACACACAGTATCTTAGATGAGACCATTCTAGATATTAAAATTGACTCTCTGATATGTTAAGAATATCAAAATAACATTTTTGTTAATTGAAGTCCACTCCACTGACCCGATAACTCTATTTTTTCACTCATTTTTCTCAACAGTTAAAAAATGATAATATATCAATGAAATGTTTTATAAATGAATAGCAAAGTTTATGCCTGTTTTCCACCTGTCTCCAAATCATACACTCACACACATAAATATATAGATATACATCTCTATATGTTCATTTTTTTCTATAAGGTGATTTAAAATGAGATATGACCACTAAAGTAGGTAACTTAACATTTTTTTAAACCTGAAAAATAAAAGAAAAAAATAAAAGTGTCCTTGTATAACTTCAAGATCTGTTTGACTTTCAGGTACAATCAAAGACTTTTCTATAGTTTATTCTCATTTTTATATTGAGCTTATTTTAGTCTCAGTAGAACTATGATATACTGTTCTCAGTGGAATAAGAAACAAGTAACATGGATGGCTTAATAGGAAATTTGACTTTGAATTTATTTTCTACTTAAGCTTCAAGAAATTTCACAAAGACCATAATGTTTTGGACTATTTTTAAAAGAACAAACAGAATTCTCCCTGCTCATACACTATCTACAGGCTAAAAAGAACTCTGACAGTAAAAAAATAAAACCCTTTGAGATGGCAGAATGGAACCCCAAGTACAGTACTTCCCCTAGCATAATGTCATTGAATAGTTCCAAGTCCTTTGTTCTTTCTAAGCGTACTTTGAAAATGGAAAAGTTAAAGAGGTGCATACACTATAATGGAATTCTTTGTACCCTCTTTCTTTGAGAAAAAGATATTTCATGATTGAAGGAATCCATAAAATTTACAAAAGTCCATCCTTTTCTTTCAATTTGATTGTGGAATTAGGTTACTTACTGTTCTTCCATGTATTTACAAACCCATTACCAACTTTTTTTATAAATTATTATTTCTTTTTAATGTCTTTATCAAGATAGATGCAACTTCTGAGCATCAAATATAAAAGGTGATCTTCTTATAACAAAAGAAAATTGATTAAACAGAAAATGACTTTTCATAAAACATTTTTCATGTCTTAGTAAATAACAACAAAAATTCATACCAATGATCCTTAACTCAAGAAAGATATGAACATATCATTATTAAAGTATTTATTAAATATTTTATTATCTGATTATTTATTGCAAAGGAAGAGATTCCTCACATGGCAATTCATAAAATAGTACATTTTGACCATTCTCAAATGTAACATTTAACATAGGACTCCATGCAGAATGCAACACAGTCCATTTTTTCAAAGTTATTTTAAATGTCAGTTTAACTATGGTTGCTGTCGATTTGTAAAACCCGACTACAAATATAGTAAAATAAATGTTTTTTAAATCAATTGCTCCTTACATTTATCCCAATCCAAATCGAAAATAATTTTATTTCAAAAATTACTCAAAATAGTACAGCTATTTACATTATTTTCAAAGAATTTTACTGTATCGCTTTAATAGTCTTCATTTAAAATACCATAACATCAAAAAAAAAAAATACCTTACAGCCATTTGAAGGCTTGATTTTACACCTAAGCTCCTGGAAAATGTACTGCTATGCAAGGGAATAGTTCAATAAAGGTTTGGTGTCTGTAACTAAAAGTAATTTTCATTGAGATTTATGTATTATGTTGCCAATTCAGATATAGCTTGGGATTAGATAGGATGGTATTATTTTGTTTTATTTTGTTTTTTTTTTTGCTTTGTTTCAGTTGTATTTATCAGTCTGAAATTTCAATATATATTAGTTCAGTTGCTTAAGATTACCTTTAAATGTCCTTTAATGACATGGCCCTTTTGAAACTTTTCTGACTTCTTTCCCCAAGAATTGTTAGATTGTCATTCATATTCAAAGTTAATCAAATTACCTGGAGTTTAAACGATGGGTGAATTCTTTTGATCTAATGTTGCATAATAACTAAACATATATCTCTAATAATTGGTCAGGTAAAGAATAGTTTGAGATGATTATGATTCACCTGTACATTGTTAGCATTTGTTGGATACGGCATAAATCACAAATAAATATAACCATTCCCGGGCTTATATGTATACCTTGGCTAATACTTAAAAACACTAGCAACTATAATATAACCCCTTGATGGTAACATTAAATTACTTCTAATGAGTGATTTAAAAGTTAATTGACTATTTTTATAACAACAACAAATGAAAAAAGGTATTATATTCTCAAAGCATTTTTCAAAAAATTAATGAGGCAATAAGAGCTATGTAAAGCAGGTAATCACTAGTTAACTGATCTGTTATTAGGATTGTATTAAAACTGGAGTAATATATTTGCTTTCAGATTTCTTTAAAATGGACAACGTGGTCACACCCACCTTGAAAAATCTTTAGTCTGTTGCTTGGGTAACCACTTAGCCATTGATTACAATAGGGAGAGCCGTTGACAGATCATCAGTGAAATAAATATATTCTCTCCATGAACTCATATCTATCTACATCTATAACTCTTTTGTGAGGTGAGAATACATCACAGCCCTCAATAGGCATTCCTCCAAAGTGTTTGATGGGAAAAGTATTATGCTGGGGAAAATAAATGCAAAGAAAAATTATCACCATGTGAGAATTAATTTGCTTTGATTTCATTTAAAAAACGTCTAGCTATATTTAGCAGTATTCCTTAGTGAAGCCACATGTGAGTTAGCCTGCAAAATAAATGAAATTATTCACCTTTCAACATTACCTTATTTGCATCCTGCAAGCACTAAAAACTATTAGGATCCATTATAGTGCCTTTACCTCCTCTTACCCCACATCCATATTTTAGCCCTAATTATTTTTACAAACAGGGATATATTTTCAGATATTGCAATTATAATAAATTCATTCTCATCTATATGGCAATGTCACTTCAATTATTATATAATTTGTTGGGAGGGTATTTAACAACTTCTTTCTTCTCAATCGTACTCTTAAAATCTGAAGTACTTTTATGTGATTTGTCTCTTTTCCTTTCATATGCTTTTCAGAAATATTTTCCTCATAATTTTTACATAAACAAACAAAAAACTTTGTATTGCATTGTTTTAAAGCTTAAAAGAGCCATAGATCTGACCTGTCCAAATTAGACATGCTGTCTTTTTCCACTCTAACAAACAAGAGCATATTAATCATGTAGTGAACCAATAAAAATGAATGCCTGATTAACTTTCTGGTCAAAATTAATTACAAAAGAAGCAGTTATTCTTATAACCTAAATTAAAGCTTATAAATTACGTGAGTAGAAAATGGATTGCTGTTTCTAATATGGTGTTCAAAAATGAGTAGTAGATGTATCTTATTCATACCAATAACAAGTTATCTAGTGGTGATGAGATTCAAATTTCTAAGATATATATTAGTCTATAATTATACTAGCCATTTTTTTTAAGTTGAAATAAATCAGTTGGAGTTATAACATTATACTTCCTGTGGGCAAGCTAGATATTATTAATATTTTTTGTCCTAGAATTGTTAGTGCATCAGACTGACCATGTAGTATTGAAGTATTTTATAAAACATCATAAAATAAGAAGTATCAGTCATTTGGTATAATTATTTTTTGTATTCCAACAACTGCTTATTTTAATTTTCTCTTCGAGTAGATTTTCTCCTACCTCCTTTTTCATGAAGATATTTCTTAGTTCAAAAAAAGGAGACCATTTATTTTTTTATTTTTTTATTTTTTTTAGACATTTATCATTACATTCCCTTGAGAAAAAAAGTGGCAAAGATTTCTCACTAGTTCTTTTATTTAAAAACTTTTTTTTTTTCAGTTTCTTATGATTGATTTTGTGTCATTATACTGGTTTTATGGCTGTCCACAAAGTCAGTAACTACCTATTTCCCATCTAAACTGCTTCTGAGAACATACTATCAAAATTTTTTGTTTGTTTGTTTAGTTTTTAAAAGTTCTCTTTGTGTGGTTTAATCATCTGTTTTTCCATATGCTGAGTGACACATGGCTCATTAGGTTATTTGTGGTATAATATGATCACTGTGGGTTTTGACAGTGCTTATTTTATTGCATGATTTTTCTTTCTCCTTCTAAGCTTTTGAGAATAAAGCAAAAAAAAAAATTTTTTTCCAACACTTGGGAAATGATTTTGAAACTCAAAAAGAAATCACACAATTAGTACTTTGTGCATATGCTTATGTATATAAGTAGTTTTTAATTTCATGATATGTAGAATTTGAGATTTATAGTCACTAATGTTTAAGAATTTATAAAGATTAGTACAATTTATTGTGAGTTGTAATTTGCTGCATCTAGTTATTCTATTTTTTTTAATCTTACAAAACTTTCTATTCAAAGATGTTTTAAAGTCACAAGTTTAAAATTTTGAAATATTAATATTTTTCAATGGTTTTCTCTTTTGGCGATAGAGGACTAGGTAGCTAGGACCAATTCCTCACTGTGAATAATTAGAAAATTTCTCAAAATAGATATTAAAACAATTTATGTGCAGACTATTAATCGTATCTTGTTTATGGCAAACTAACCAAAACTTAATGGCTTAAAACAGCAACAATATATCTAACTCCTGATTCTGTGGGTTTAGAATTTTGAGTGCCATTCTGGTACAAGCCAAGTTTAGCTGATCATGGCTGAACACATATTTCAGGTAATGTGTTACTTGGAGCTGCTTGGCTTCATTGGGATTTATAAAATTTCCAAAACTGATGAAAGACATTAAGCCTATCAAAACTTATGCATGGTAATTAATGAAAAAAGAAAACCACCTTTAGTGATGCTAGAACAAACTATTGAAAACCCAAGACATACAAAAATATTAAGATAGCTAAAGTAATAAGAAAGATTAAAGGATTGAAATTCTCCAGTGTATGTTTTCTGACTGTAGTGCAGTTAAGCTAGGAATGTACAATGAAAGATAACTAGAAACTTTCATGATTGGAAATTAAGCAATACACTTCTAAATAAGGTATGGTTCAAGAAATAAATAAAAATTAGAAAAAAATTTGAACCGAGTGATATTAGAAAAACTGAAAATTAAAACTTGTGACATATAAATAAGTCTTTATTGAGAAGAAAATATATAGCTAAATGCATGTATTAGAAAATAGCAGAAGCTAAAAATCAATAATAATCTATTCCAAATTTGACATGAAATACAAAATAAAAGAAAATGAAATTAGAGGAAAAATAAATAAAATTGAAATAGAATGGAAAACATAAAAAGAAGAATACGAACAAGTCAAAATATAGTTCATTTAAAAAGGCTAATATAATTGATTAATCCTTGATGAAACTGATCAAGAAGAAAATAAAATGATATGAAACCTAGTAAAAAATATGGAAAATACTTAAATAAACACTTTGAAAAAGATATAAGTAGCCAATAAATATATTAAAAGTGCTCAATTTTATTATTAATCAAGGATTTCTACTTACTGAGGCCTATATATCTGTAACAGATGATCTTAGAAGTCTCCATTACAGCATGCCAGTCAACTATTTCTTTTTTCAACTCAGAGAATCAAAGACATCCAACTAAATATTTTCACTGGATATGCTTCTGTATCTCTGACTATTCTGTTTTATTCATGATTCTTATCAGACTAAATTATCCTGCAGTAACAAATCATTCCAAATCTTAGTGTCAGGTTTACTATTCATTCACACATGTCTATTATGGATAGCTAGAGGCTCTGTTCCATGTCAGTCTCATTCCAAGAGCTATCTGTTATAGCAGCCATCATCTATACAAGTGTTTATGATAAACCTCAGACAGTTTTTAAAAAGAAAGGTTAATTGTGAAAGTGTTCTTAATGCTTCTGCTCATATTTCATTTGCTAGAAGAAATCATGTCCATGTCTAACTTTAGCAGGGAAGCGCTTTGAAAACCAGCTATGAATATTGGTAGACATTATAGTTCCATACCTATTCAACTCAGCACTTCTCTTATTTATTTATTTATTTCCGCCCCCCACGGTATTTCCTGCTCTCTTTTCTTTTACAGGCCTTGTCCTACATCTGTCTCCTTATTTTTCTAAAACTTAATTTCACCAATCCTTTTTTTATCACTGTTCTCCCTATTGGCTATGTACTTTAAAATGAAATTCTCTAATCTTAAACACAAAACAAAACAAAAAACTATCATTAACACTTCTAAAACCTTTAGATATGTCTTTGTCTTTTTCTTTCATTATCAAAATAATTAAATATATATATGTATATATTTTTTTTACATTCCATGGCTTCATTTCCCCAATATATACTAATCTTTTAATCCTGCCCTTTTACATGCAGGCACACTACTGAAATCTTTCTCATAAAGCCATCAGTATTTTCAAAATATAAAAATTAATGATTTTGTTAATTTTTTATTCTGTTTAGTTTTTCTGCTTTACTGTCATTGGTGGCAGTTTGTTTCCTAGGCTCATCTCTACCTATCTCCTATTCAGAAGCTCTTCTAATATATGTCTACATAATGGGCATTTTTCTCCAATTTTCTATTTTGTTTCTTCCTTTATTACATTAATCTGTTTCTGGATGAGAGAGAACAGGAACAGATTCTCTCTCAACTAAATACCTAATCTGAATTTCAGCTTTTCCTCGTTTTCCTTATATCTAGGTGCCAAGTGAATCACATCTAAAACTTAACATGTCAAAATATAAGGTTATCATCTACTTGTATTTATTTGCTCTTCTCCTAAAGTCCGTAGTTCAATGAATGGAACAAAAATAGATGATCTCAGTTTGAAACTCTGGAATTATGCTTGATCTCTTTTTCCTCTTTTTTCTCTTTTTCCATAAATCCAATTGAGTCTCCTTTCTAAAATGCTATTCTAATAATTTCTCTTGGTTTTAACTTCTTTTTAATTTTTCTTTGTTGTTTCTCTTCCTACTTTCCTCTTTTCTTTCTTATGGAAGTAAATTTTAAACTTGCTTCAAGAAACTAGGTGTTTCGTGTAGAATTATGACAATGCTTCTCTATTCATGGGTATCTTATGTCTAGAATTTAGAATATTTGTCTCACATTTACAAAAAAGTTGGAAGTAAAGTTTAGTTTTTTTTCCCTCTGAACTATTTGAGAGTGAATTGCTAACAATGATCCATCACTCTTTAAATTTATAGTATGTAATTCTTAAAAACAAGAACACTCTCTTCTATGTAATAATACAACTACTGAGATCAAGAAATTAGCACCAGTGCAGTAAAACCACTTACACTAGCTTCCTATTGCTGCTGTATGAATTATACCCATTTATTATGTTACAGTTTTTAACATCAGAAATTCAAATGGGTCTCACTGGGCCAAAATCATGGTATTGGCAGGGCTACATTTTTTTTTTTTTTTTTTTTTTT
>NW_006494613.1:9323322-9408301 GCF_000325575.1 Pteropus alecto
GGCTGTGCTATATTTTTTTTTTTTTTTTTTTTTCTGGAGTCTCTAAAGGATTTTTTTTTTTTTTACTTTTTCAGCTTGTGGAGTCTGCCTACTTTCCTTGATTCATGGTTCCCTTCCTTCATCTTTAAAACTAGGGGCACAGCATCTTTGAATCTCTCCCTGACTCTGACCCTCCTATGTCCCTCTTTAAATTACAAGAACCCTTATTATTACATTGGGTCCACTTTAATAAGCCACAGTAATCTCTCCATTTTAACATCTTTAATTTAATCACATCTGAAAAGTTCCTTTTGTCATGAAAACTAACATATTCATAGATTTTGGGAATTTTCACATGTATAGGCACACCTTGGAGATATTGCAGATTTGGTTCCAGACCACTGTAATTAAGTGAATACTGCAATAAAGTGAGTTGTAATCTTTTCCCTGCTGGAGGGTCTTGCCTTCAATTTGTAAAAAACATAGCATCTGCGAAGTGAAATAAAGCAGAGCACAATAAAATGAGATATGCCTGTATATCTTTTAGGGGCCTCTATTCTGCATATGACATCATTTACACTATTCTGCATGCCACATCATCTAATCTTCAGATTCAGTGAAAGATTTATCAGTTGTCCCAATAATATCCTTTATAGCAAAATAATAAATCTTGAAACATGTGTTGCATGTAGTTATATTTCTTTAGTCTCCTTCTATCTGGAACAGTTCCTCAGTCTTTCCTTAAATTTTATGTCTTTGACAATTTTGAAGACAAGTTATTTTGAAGTGTGTTCCTTAAGTTGGCTTTGTCTGTAAATTATTATGGTATTTCATTTACTTTGCAGTTTCAGATAGCAACCTATTTTAATTAATTATTCTGCCAGTGATATTCACTTTGATCAGTTATTAAAGTGATGCCTGCTAGAATTCTCTACTTTTGACACATTCTTTTTTCTTTTGTTATTAGTGAGCTTTCTGTACGGAGGTATATCAGGACTATAGGAATATCCTACTTTCTCAACAATCTGTTACTATCATTATTTATTTTGATGCTCACATTGTGATTTAGACCGTGGAAATCCCTGTAAACTAGCTTCTGTGTTTTCACGATCCCATCATTCTTTGAGCACTTTGGAGTTTTCTAGCTGTCCTGTAAAAGCAACCATTTCTCATGGAGCACTAGTTCATTTTATTGGAGAATAATAATTAGAAACTAATATCTGCATATTAAGTATGTTTATTGCTATTGGTACATCATTAATTTTAAGATATATCAGTGGACAGAGATAGGGACAACACATACATGCACGAGTGCACACACATTCTTCGTCAGTGATAAGGACCTAGAAGTGTGTTACCGGAACTCGGATCGCCACAACGATAAAATCAGTACCATATTTCAAGTCCAATACCATCGTTTAGTTTTCTAGGACAAAACTTTTGGAGAAGAAAGAGAAGAAGTAGGGGAAGAGGAAAGAGAGGCTCAGAAATATTATTTTTCTTACATTTATTGAGGTAAAATCTAAATACAAGAACGTTTCCTCATTTTAAGTTCAAGATAGCATTTGCTTCATCCTCAAATGCCCTTACGTCCCCTTTGCAATTACAACCTCTCCTGACCTCTGGTTCCAGGTAACTACTAATCTGATTTCTTTCACTTTAGTTTTACCAGAATTAGGCACAAAAAGAATTGTACAGCATGTAGTGTTCTAGTTTTTCACTTAGAATAATGCATTTTAGATTTCTTCATGTTGTTACATTTATCAATAATTTGTTCTATTACTGAGCAGTATTCTATAGTATAAATATATTGCAATTCATTTATCTGTTTATAAATTAATAACCCTTGAGTGCTTCTCCAGTTTTATTTATTTAAATAAATAATTATTCTATAACCATTTGTATACAAGTTATGAGAAGAAATGTTCTTCTTTCTCTTAGGTAATTATTGGTTTGATTACTAGGGTGTAAGGTAAGTATATGTTTAAATTGTAAAACATTGGCAAACTTTTTCCAGAGCGGTTGTACTATTTTTGATTCCACATACAATATATGAGAGTTCTAGCTACTTCACATTCCCTCTAACATTTAGTCTTTTTAATTTTAATCATTATTGTCAGTATGTAGTTATATCTTATTGTGGTTTGTTTTCTTAACAGTGCCTTTCAAAAAGATTTTTTTTTTTTTAATTTTGATGAAGCGTAATTTATCATGTCTTTCTTTTTTATGATTTATGATCCTTATATCTTATTTAGGAAATCATTGCCTAATAAAATGTCACAGAGATTTTCCCCTTTGTTTTTCCTAGGCATCTTATTATTTCAGCTTTTACATTGAGATATAGGATACATTTTAAAGAAATTGTTTTGTTTATAGAGTGAGGTAAAATTTGAGGTTCATTTTTTTTCCATGTATATATTCAGCTGTTCCAGCTCCATTTGTTGAAAAGACTATTCTCTCTTCCACTGAATTACTTCGGTAACTTGACTATATAAATGTAGGTCTGTTTCCATGCTTTCTATTCTAGTCCATTGATATCCAGGCCTATCCTTTATCCCATATCACACTATCTTGATTACTGTAGCTTGATTATAGTAGTGTAAGTTACTCAACTGTTTTTTTAAATTTTTTTTTGCTAAGTTCTTTTCCTTTCTGTAAAAAATTTTGGAAAAGGCTTGTCAATTTCTTGAAAAAATGTTAAGGTGTTTTATTCAATCATCTATATCATAAATCAGAGATGATGAAGTTTGAGAATAAAGTGGACATTGACAGGTATAGAGATATGGAAAGATATTATATCCAGGTGACATCTTTTGAGCCTCTGAATCAAGCAGCTGTTTGATTTTCATTTACTTGTACCATAAATTCTATTTTTTGAACAACTCAGTATCATATATTTTTTGTCCCTTGCAAATAGTTGTTCTAAATTTTATATTCCCATCACAAGTATTCTAGTTAAGACAGTTTTTTTTATCTCTTCCAGAACTGTTGTCCCCCAAAGCTATAATCTTTTAGCTATGAGATCAGATAATTTTAAGAAGCTTCTCATTACCTATAGGAAAATCTCAAAGTTTTAATCATGGGTTTAAGATTTTCAATTATTGGGTCTTGCTATAATTTTTTAACATGTTTTTTACTCTTTCATACCTCACCTCACACAATCTTTGTTTCAGCTATATTGACTTTCTTATTTTATTTGCAATCCACCATGAATAAACACTCCTTTAAAACTTTTTTATGCTGCTACTTCTAAGTTTGTTGCTTATTCCATTTGTCTTTGATAGTTGAAATCCTAGTTATATCACATTTTTATTACCCTTCTAGGTTTTACTAGATCTCACATTAAAATGAATCCCTCTATTGTTCATCCTAGAGGTGACTAGAGAACTTTCTGCATCTATGAAAACAATTATTACAGCCATTTTTTGTTAAGTTTTGTACATAATTCCCCCCCCCCCCTCTAGAATATGAGCTCCCAAAGAACAGGGTCTATCTTTGGGTCCTTCAAAGGCCTAGAAGAATATCTTAAGGAACGTATGTGTTAAATCAGTTATAAAAAGCAAAGTATTATTAATTCTTAAAAATAAATATAAAAAACAAACTTAACAGCTTCAAAAACAAATGATGCTTATAGTCCTGTTTCTTTGTTGTTCCCTTGTAGTTAGGAATTTTAGGTTCTATTTTAGATATTATAAGCCTTTTAATTTTGAAGGACAACTCTATTGCTATTTCTGGTCTCTCAGTTCAAAGGCGTATATGTAATGCAGGGTTTCTCTCTTTCAGGTTTACAGGGACTGACAAGTATATATCTTAATAAAAACAAAAATATTTAAATTATAACTTATTTGCATTATCTCTACATAAGTTTACATAATATGTTTCTGTTCATTTATCAACAAAAATATGATTTCAGAGTAATAGTGCACAAATGAAAAATTTATCTGAAAATTTAATGTATTTTATAACCATATCAAAAATTTTTAATCTATCTTGAAAGGTTGCTACTTTCCTCACCTTTTTATTTTAGCGTAAGATGATGATGGATGGCAGTTGTCACTAAAGGTCTTCTGAGTTTAGATATACTTTAGGTCTATTTCTATAACTAAGGAAGTTCTTCAATTAAAGACTTTATAAAGATGGCAAAGAAGATAAAATGGAATAAATCCACATCCTATATTGGGACTACATAAGCTATTCTACATAAAGTTTACTTTAGCACTAATTAATAAATTCAACCTGTACAAAACTCTACACTAAGTTATTTTCTTTCTTTTAAAATTTTTATTTCCCATACCTCAGCTTTAGTAAAGGAACAAACAAATATCTTTAGCCCGATGTATCCAAGATAATTGTATCTGTGTCCTACTTCTTTTATTGTCATGAAGGCTATACTGGTCACATAGGAGAACTGGTTTATACTGGTTCCCAGGAGCCAAATGTTAAATATTCAGAAATTTTACATGTCAGCTGTTAAAACATTGTAGTTTGAAATTGGCTGTGCTGTATATATATATACACCATGAATGTTGTCAATTGCTACAAATTAGAGTTCCCACTGCTTTAGTCTGTTTGAACTGGTATAACATAAATATAATAGACTAGATAGCTTAAACAACAAACATTTATTTCTCACAGTTCTGGAGTCTGGGAAGTCCAAGATCAAGTTGCACATTAGGTTAGAACTTGCTTTCTGGTTCATAGATGGCTGTCTTCTATGACCATATCCTCACATGGCAAAGGGTTAAGGGAGTTCTCTGGGGTCTCTTTTATAAGTATATTAATCCTGTTAATGAGGTCTCTACCCTCATGACCTAATCACTTACCAAAGGCCCCATCTCCAAATATCTTGACACTGGGGATTAGGTTTCATATATAAATTTAGGGGTGGGAGGGCACAAATGTTGAGTCTTTAGTACCTACCTACAGGAAAAGTACCTTCCATATAGAAAAGTGGTTTACCAATATACCAATGATTATAATAGTTATAGGAACTCTTATTTTTATTTTATGCCATTTTTGTTCCACAGCAGTCTGTCCTGAGAACCTGAATATTTACATAATGGGAATAATGTTAAACACCGGCTTATCTCAATGGTCTTGAACTCTCTCAGAATAATTATCCCCTTGAGTTCAGGAAACTCTCCTAACTGGTGGGTGTTCAAGAAATCCTCCCATCCCTTTTGAGCATACGTGTAACCTTGAGATTATGTGAGTTTCCAACTAGTGTTAAGCAAGGTCTGGCAGACCTGATATGTTTTGTTCATGCAGCTTAGTCAACCAATGGTGTAGACAGCATCAACCGAACTAGGTTGACTGGGACTAAGTTTTCTAAAGCTCCTAGCGAAAGAACATTTCTTCTAAAAGTTGTCCTTCATCAGGGCCCTTGTTATCAACTGATGATTATTACATCTATTTTCTGTCTACTCTGCTCCCATCCTCACTCAAGTTTCTTTCTGTTCTTAAAGATTCAAAATAAAAGCTGAAATATACTTTCCCTATATTTGAACTTGCTGAATAGTTCATAATTTCATTGTTTTCTTTCTAATATTTAGACTTTTCCCAATGCGGAATGCTGAATATTACTTATCTAGGAATTTTCTCTTTAAATCTGCAACATAGGGTTCAAGAACCAGCTTCCTCAATACATCATTCATTATTGCTTAGCCACTATTGGACTAAATTTGCAGACAATGAGACTCTTCACATTGGAGAACTAAAACTGGGAGTCTGGGTATAGAAATACCCCCTGGTCCTAACTATGGGCAAGAGTTCTCCTGCCTCTCCATCTTCTATGGTCAAAAAGGTGGTCAAAGTGAACATTTTTTCTGAGGCAAGAGGAGGTGAGAATGAATGAATACTCTTTAAAAGCACTCTGAACTGAATCCTCAACCACAGTCATAATGTGATAGAGACCTTGGCTCACTCTGCTGCCTGGATTGGGGTGGAATGGTCTGTTCAACTAATGTTTACATGATACTTCTGCTTTGAGGGAATTGTGTCATCTGCTTCTTTGTTACTGCTGAGAATAGGGACCTGAGACAGGGAGGCCTCAGAATTTGTACGGCATTGGTTATCTTCCTGGGTATGATTGAGTTTAGGTTAGTCTTGTCACCATTATTAAGTGCAGGGGGCATCTTCATCTATCTGCTCTTTATTTGAGGGATGTTTATATATTTACATGGCCTGATAATTATTTTACACAGAGACTTATTGGGGAGAATGAAACAGAGGGTGGCCTCTGCCTTCTTTAGGCTACTGTTTCTTATTTCTTTCCCCTCCTTCTTTATTAGTTTGCATTTGTTGATATACATGGGAGCTTTTGTTTAAAAAAAAAAAAAAGAGAGGAGGAAGAGTTTGGATTGTGATAGGGGAATTAAGTAGAATGGATTTAAAAATATGGTGATTATGGTATTATGTCTATTCCCGTCTACTATTTGAAATAGATTTGAACTTCTCCATATGAGTTAACATGTAAAGACTAGAAATGGATGGATTCATTTTACATGAGAGGCTTAAACCAAACCTGGAAAGTACAATCACCAATAAACTCTCTTATAGTCTTAGAGACTCTGAGCCCTTGAGAGGGCAGCAAACCATAAAGATATATTACAGACAATTTATCTAACTTCATGAAATTAAGGGGGGTCATATGAGAATGGTTTTAGGATGGTGTGAGGGATGTATCATCTATCATGGGATATGGATCCTAAACCCATAAATACTAACATTTTTAACTTAGAATTCAGACAATTTAAGTTTCTAATGAGAAACCTGTATTTCTCTTTTTCCCATCTTTCTATTTAGCTTTTTCAGCTCTCAGGGACTTCTCAAAAGGCCTAATAGCTACAGTGGTTAATCCTAGAAAACATTTTTCATAGAAAAAGGTTTTCAGAAAAAAAAAATCAATCTATTATTCTATTTAAAACTTTATTATGCTCTATAAAAATATATTTTAAAATCCAATAAAGAGTGGGATTTTCCAATTTTTTAAGGTTATATGTTTGAGAATTTGAGTGAAAAAGTTACTAATTAACAAAAGAGAAACAGATTCACACCCATTTTTTAAAAATAATTTCTTGCATACTGTCTTCATAGGTAGAGCTCAGTTTTTTGTTTTTGTGTGTTCTTTTAAAATTTTTTACTCTCAAAAAATATAAAGATATTTTAAAATTATTATTTTTATAGGGCATAAGATTTATTTTCTATAGCTTAGAGGGGTTATATTATAAATTAGAATTAATTTATTTTTGGTCAGATTTTATTTGCTTTTTAAAAAGTAGTTAAAGATACCATTTAAACAATTCAGTACTTAGGGATAGATGTAATAAATTAGAAGATTATAACTTTAGTAAAAAGTTTCCACCAAGTTATTTGTAGTGGATGCTATAGTGTGTCACCCAGATCCCCCTTCAGGAATCAATTCCCCTATTGTCACAAGAGTTACCTGTAGATAGTTCATAGCTAATTCTACCCTCGGGAATCGCTCTTAGCCAAAAAGGAATTGCCTTACCAATGTTTATGCTCTTTTTTCCCTGGGATGGCATGCATATATATATATATATATATATACACTGATTCATGTTGAGAATAAAACGTATGGTCCCCTTGTGTTTTGGTGGAGAAAATATGAACCATTGAAGCTTCAGAAGTCTCCATGGGATTGGCTCTATCTTTTGTTACAGTAGCATTGCAGCTCAGACTCCTTCATGGGTGTTGATCCCGAGCAAATTAAACTTCTTACATTCAAACCCCTGTCCCACATGCTGTTCCACAGTGAACAAAACTTGACCTAAGACTGTTGATATCAGAACTTGTGTGGTCCAAGGAAACAGATTCTAAATCAGACTTTAAGCTTTATCAACCAATAGCCAGCAGACAATGCATACCCCACTATAGGTGGTAAATGGAGTGTTGATATTCCCTGATACACTATAGCAATGGAATCTTTAAAATTTTAACCAATGGTAAACTAGGATAACATACCTTTAGAAGAAATACACTGATAGGTGCAATAACTACAATGATCAAGAAGCTCAGAACAAGCAGCATAGGACAATAGAATTTGATGACTGTTGCTGAATGTCATAAATTTATTGGGAAAGACAAAGACTTAGGTGATTAATTGCCAATTTAAGGTAAAATGTGAAAAAATAGAGTCTTATTTCTTGTAGCCAGATGTAAAAACAAAAGATCAGCCCCAGAATCTGCTTATAAGAGTAGCACAGCTCTAGAGAAGCCTGAGTTATCAATCTCAGCATATATGCTGTGCCAGGGTTAAGGTTCTGATTTTGAAAGAGTGGAACCCTAAGTCTTTTTTTCTTCAGATTTATTGAAATATAATCGACATATAAAATTGTGTAAGTTTAAAGTGTACAACATGATCATTTGATATAGATATGTATTGAAAGATGATTACCACAAAAAAGTTAGTTAGTGCATTAATGCACTTGGAAAATATTTATCTGTAGAGTCTATGGTATTGGCTTAGTCTTCAGAAGTAGTCTACTCTTCTATATTAAAAGTCAGTCTTCCTTTTTTATTTGAAGACAATGCAATCCTTTGACTTGCAAGACAAAACATCTTACCCCCTCAGAGTCTCCACTTCTTCCAGTCCTGGCTAACAACAAGGGTTAAGTGATAATATAATCCAGCCTGATTTATGCTAGTTCTGTTAAGGGAGAAATAGAATGACATACCGAAGAAACTATAAGACTTAGCTAAATTAATTTAATTTAGCAGAAATTATGTATGTATGGGACTGAGGAAGCTGGACCATTGCAAGCACTCACTCATGATACAGGTAATACATTTTAGCAAAGATAAGATAATGTTAACATACTGCTATGTGGCCTCTTAGAAGCTGAGAGAAAGTGATGGCTTTCACTAAGTGAGATACAAATGTCAAAAATAAGATGTCAGATGGCGGAAGAAAAATTTAAAAAGTAAAAGAATTTGGTTTGCCAGAGTGAACATACTGCATAAGAGCTGCGAACTCACCAGCTGACTATGTTCCACAAGAGCCTGGAGGGCGTTCTATTTTCCACGATGATAAAGTCAGAGAAATTCCTAACTCATTGTAAAGGTCAATGGGGACTGTTATCTGAAGATCAGGACTAATGGCAGAAGATGCTGGTACATAATATTGGAAGGAAAGCAGAGTTGACATTGGTATCTGAGACCCCAAAATATCCCTGATAAAATGAGAATCATGAAATAATATAGGCTAAGTGGTAGTGAAGCAAGGTCAGAATGGCAGCTAGCAAGGCTGACTTACATAGAAATATAGAGATGCTGATAGGATATGGTAGCCCTAGGAAAAATGTAAATTAGAAACTGATAAGGATATTGCTGAATTTATAACAATCAAAGGAATTCAAGGATGGATGCTTAGGAGGCTGAGGGTTGCTGCCCCATAAAATGTCACAATTTCTTACTCAACTTATGATATGAACCAATTTTAAGTCCTCTAGATACCACTGAATGAAGAAAAAAACAGTTTCCTAGGAGGAAGGAACTCATAAAACTAAAGCAAATGTACTGTGCCATAACAATTCCCAGTCTTTACTCAGAGTGACCTATATCCATTTATTCGTATAACCATACATGTGGAAAGGGGGATAGCCATATATTTAGAGAACAGTTGGGCTCAGGGTTTGAGTTGATATTGATACATAATTGTCTCGAGGGTTACCATCATTTTTCTGTTATGTTGGGGGCATATAGAGGCCAGGTAATAAATGGAGTCTTGAGTACACTAAGTATATGAGCTCATCTATTAGACCTTTCTCTAGTCTTTAAATACATACTTATGATGCAGAGACTGCATTTAATTTCAATAATCTATGTAATAAGAGCTATTGAAATGGAGAATCCCTAATAGAAGTTTTGAAGATGGCCAAGATAGTATATCAAGAAAATTTTGCATAAACTTTGCTTAAGGCTATAAAAGACTGGAATGGTGATTCCTGTCATATCTTCTATTTAATTCATTTGTCTTCCCCCAACAATAAAAGTCAGATAGATTCTGGAAGATAACAGTGAACTACCACAAACTCAAACAAATAATAGCTCCAATTGCAACAGATATTCCAAACGTAACCATCTTTTAAAAAAATAAAGGCAATCAGAAACAGCACCACACCAAGCCATATTGGAGCTTTAGATAAAAGGAAAAATTAGGACTATTGATTCCGTTTTTACTAAAATTTTTGATATTTTATTCATCATGATTTTTTTTGTTTGATGATAAAATCATCATTATAATTTTATTTTAAAAATATTGTATTAAAATATTATTTATTTTGATTACTGAATTTTTTGTGTTTCCTTAAATTTTGTGTCTGATGCTAGTGTCTTACTTAGCCCACTCTAGTACTGGCTCTGTATAACAAAGCTTCAGGAACTTGGTAAGCAGCCATTGTTCTGATGAATGCATTATTTCCCATTGCTAATGGGAAGGAAAACCAGAGCAGTTAACATTCATATGTAACAAACAAAAATATATTGTAAAAGTCTTATCCCAGGGCTATGTTAATTATCTTATTCTGTCATAAATACGCCCCGAAGGGAACTAAGTGCTTTGGACAATCCATATAATATTATATTGTTTCACTATATTAAGTAGACTAGATGAAGTAGAAGTATTTATGCTGGTGGCATTTTTAATATACATATAGTCTAGAGGGTGGACAATAAACCTTATGAAAATTCAGGGACTTGCTACATCTGTGAAATTTGTTTCAGTGATCTAATACATGCCAGATCATCAGCACAGTAACGGACAATTTATTGTTTCTTTCATCTCCCACCACGAAGAATGAAAACACAATTCCTATTAGAGGAGTATCATAGAAGGCTAACAGCTTTGAGTTGAACACAGAACAAGAAAGCATTCTGCAGAAGGTTCTGGCTATATTACAAGTAGCCCTACTACACTGACCTCCCCCCCTCCACCCTCTTCACCTTGAAGATAGCAGACTTCATAGTATTAAAGGTATCTGTGGTAGGCAAAAAAAATCACTATATGGTATTTTCACAGTACCTAAATGGAGACTTATAATATGGACCTGTTGATGTTCTGGAATGAGACTATGCCATCTGCAGAGCAAAATTATATTCTATTAGATTAACAGTGATGACATGCTAGGGGTCTTGATAGAGACAGAGAACCTAAATGAATGTCAAATAACTATGCAGAACTGAGTTATGCCAAACTCATCTACTCATATGTTGATCAAGTCCAGTGGCAATTCATCATGGCAGCATTAATTCATGATCATGGACAGAGGGTACAATAAACAACACAAGCAGGTGGCTCAGACTGATAACATCTACCTCTGTCTCATTGGAGAGTCTCATTTATCATGCACCTATGGTATATGGGGAATTCATTATGAATAGCTGATAGAGGAAGGAAAGGCTTAGCTTATATCATAAAATGAGTTGGATTGACACGCCAGCTAAAAATTAATGTATTTACTATGCTACAGATCAACATAGGGGTGGTCCGTGGATGGGGGGGAATCCCCCCAGTGTGTATAATTTTGAGTAATACACATCTATGTGGAAAAAAAAGTGGCCTGAGGTTAGATTATATGTAGGCTTATGGACAGTGATGGATAAATCAGATTGATCAAGGGCTTGATGGAGAAAGATTTGATGATCAGAAATAAATGATTTTCTGGGAATGAGATATATAGATGGATCTATGGGAGTGAGCATGAAGTGTAAAAAAAATAGAAATTGATAGTTTTGTCAATAGATCATTCATAGAAGAACTAAACAAGTATACAGAATGTCTTGGCCAGTTGACTTCAGCCACCATGTGGTCATCAACTACCCAGTTTTGGCAAAAGGGAGGCATAAACAGAATAGCCATGGGTGGCAGGAATGTGGATCTGCCTAGTCTCAACGACAGGGGCTTGCATTCAGCAAGGCTGAGCTAGCTATTGGGGCTGCTGAATATGTAAGTTTCTAGGAACAAATAACAATGCTGAGTTATTAACAAGGCACCATCTCTCAAGAAGGCCAGTAGGCTATTTGGTGTCAAAGTGATTTAACTGGATCCCTAGTACTCTAGAAAAGGCAATAATTCATCTTGATTTAAATCAACACATGCTTCACATATGTGGGTTTACCTTATCTGCAGAACTTCAGACAGCTCCACCATCCACAAATTTTTAGATTATTTGTTTGATTAACAGAATTCTGCTTAACATTGTTTTGGATCAAGGAACCCACTTTACAGCACACAGTGTGACTGTAGGTATATGAGCAATGGAATGGACATTTAAAAGTGTATCTGAGGCACCAGTTTACAGATGATGTTCTCTAACATTAGTATTCCTTCCTCCAAAATATAATATGGACTTTAAATCAATAATCGTTATACATTATTATATACCCAATAATAATTTACTCATCTGAAAATAAAAGGGAAGGAATGGCCTCACATAACATTATTTCCAATAACCCACTTGGATAATTTGTGTTTTACAACCCTCATCCCCATAACTTTTAATTCTGTGGGTCTAGATGTCATAATACCCAAAGGGGAGTGCTTCCACTAGGGAACACAGCAAGTACTCCATTATACTTTAAAGTATGGCTGCTACCTCATTGCTTTGGGCTTCTTTTACCAAGAGACCAGCAAGATTGGGAAGACTTACTATCCTGATAGAGAAATTGATGGTGATCACCTGGAGGAGATAGAGATATATATATATATATACAGTTGGGAAGGATGTTTCACATTCAGGTGATAAAATAGGCCATCCCTTGGTACTCTTTGGATCAATTTTGAGAATAAATGAGAAATAGTCAGAACAGGCATAGAACTAAGAACATTTTCCCATAAAAGATGAGGGGTCTAAGTCACCAAGTAAGCCACTCTTTTCAGCAGAAATGCATCTAAAGTGGTGGTGGAGGAGGGAAATAATAAATATCAGTTGTGGCCTCCTGACCAGCTGTAGCAGCTTCTTACATTGGAGAGTCTCACTTACCACAAGTTTTTTTTCTAAAAGAGACAAATTTGAATCCTGGAGTAACTGTCCCCAGTGGGGGTGTATTTATTATCTGAAGTAAGTGGATCTGAGAGGCACAAGGAGTGGACAGTAGTGAATACTACGGTGCATTGATCAGTCCCCTTCAGAACTAACATATTTATTACCCTAGCTTCCAGGAAGACTGACTTCTGAGGACTCACAGATGAATCCTTCCTCAAGAATTGCTCTCAGCTTGAATCCATTGATTGGTTGACTTGGAAGTACAAAGCCTAGCCCGCTTGCCTTACTTGGGAACAACTTTGAACGGTCATCCAAGTTTCATAGCATCCCATTGAATTGGCTGAATCTTTGTTTCTTTTTCCTTTTGAAAAGATATTCAGAGTGTTATAATATAAAGCCACAGTTTTACCGGAGACCTGAGTTCACTCGCTAATGAGACCTTGGTATTCTCCCCTCCTGTCCCCCATGGGCCTCCCCAGGGACTCCATCACACATGTGGATTTAAAGATAAAACTTAACACTCTTAGGGGATGAGAGGACGAGCCACTCCCCCAGCTACGAGGCAGGCCTATCAAGGAGGTGCGTCTGTTCTGATTCCTTGGGGTACTTCGAGGGCATTCCCAATGCCCCTTTCTCAGTTGCAACATCTCATAAGTAAACTTTCAGGGTGGTAAGATTAACACCACCGATCCGTCCCAGAGACCCCTGACACATCCCGGCAGTCTTCTTCCCATCAAAATTTAGTTTTTGTCTCTGATTTTCTATCTATCAAATCTCCAAATCCCAGTTTTTTCCAGTGGTTCTTGTGCCATCAGTTGCCTCTCCATTCTGCATTCTAAATATTCTTTTGATTCTTTTCTGCACAAAGCCTTTTAGAAATTATTTTCATGGAGACACTTCAGGAATTTCTCCTTAAAGCTTTTACATTCACCGAAATGGTCCAGTGGGAAGATGCCCTTGTCCCAGGGCTGCGGCTGGAAGCTTGTGGAACTGAAGTTCATAGCTGTCGACATGATGGTGACACCTGACCCCTAGCATGATGCGCACAGTTCGCAGGCCAGTGGGGAGAGCCTGAATCTTTGTTTCAATTGTATCACAGTTAAATGCTAAGTCTACCCAACAGATGCTTCTCAAACACTCACAGGTGTTGCTCTAAGAGTACTTTCTAATAAACGTCCTACATGCTCAAATGCTCTCAGATGCTCAAAGTCTATCCTCTGGGGAAACTAACTTAAAGCAGGATTACCTCAAATTGCCAAGGCTCATTTCATGTGAAAATTTTAAAAGGAGTTTTGTACATAAATGTTGCAAAGTAACTCTATTGCATAAAGTAAATTTCTCTCCTTAGGTACTTTTTACTCTAATTTCTTCTTTGTTACTTCCTATTTCTGTTACTGTTTGTTTTCCTTTTTCCAAGTGCAGTTAACTTCAGACATCGTTTGGGCGCGGTGGGTGGGGACAGTTTAGGATGCTTGCTTTTTTTCCCCCTGCCTCCCACCCTAATTTGGCCTCATTACTAACCAATCATGTGAACTTGGATGAATTACGTTTCCTTGGGTAAGAGTTGATTCATTTATTAATTAAGAGGAGTTGTACTAGGTGATTGATCTTTAAAGTATCTGGAAACTTTGAAAGGTTATTATTTTCCTTTTTCACTGTTTTTATACTTGAAATAACATTGCAATTTGGGTTATAGAATTACTGGATGTGAAAGAAAAATACTAAAGAAATTTTTAAATATTATGGGGTAGGGTCTTGGTCATTCTAAAGATTGGTGCAAGTTGTATAGATATTGTTTGATAATGCTAATGAGACAAAAGAAAAGCTTCTCCATGGCAGATGACTTGCGACAGATCATGTAACAATGATGCATATAATTCATCTGCAGTATTTGTGATATGAGAATTTATAGACATGATTGAATTTATGATTCCTTCATTCAGCAATTACTTGTTGAGTGCCTGTTTTGTGCCCTGGGGATATAGCGATTAATAAGATAAGATCCCAATTCTTGAATAGCTTGGAGTCCAGTGAGAGGGACAGACAGATACACAAATATTACAATGTAAAAGATCTGCTATAAGAGAGTATAAACAGAATGCTGCTGATTAATTTTGTGATGATATTATGCAGACAGGATACATTTCTTATACAAAAATTGACTGTCAATCAATTTGAGTGTGTCTGAATTATAACAAAGGCAATTTTGATCATTCTATTTTAAGTCAGCAAGGCACCTCCTTAAAACCAACAATTGTTGTAGCTATTCAGATCAGCAGTATGGTTCTGCTGGGACATCATAAGCCCCTTCTTTTTTCAGCAGATCTTATCTAGCATCTATTTTGCTTTAAATATCATTCAAATAATCCTTAACTAAAAAAGAAGAAAGATTACTAATTGAAAATAGCATTTCTTAGACTAGAATTATGATTCCAGGCTGGACCACACCCAAGCAGCTCAAGGTGGCAGAGGGGAAAGGTTGCAGAAATTACGAGAAAGAGTAAACTATGGAAACAGATGGGCTACAAAGAAAGTAAGGAATTATTTTATGATTATAGACAAGTGGTATACTATATAAGATGTTAACTGCCAATGCTGACCTACATTTTCTTCCTCTTCTAAACTGATGCACAATGTGTTTGTTCTCTCCAGTACCTAAAAAGGCAGAAGCTGCCTGAAGTCAACAATTTTTTCTGCCATATTCTGAATTGAAAATCTACTGGAGAGCTAATGCTAGTGTGAAGGGTGGTAGTTGAGGGGTCTGGGTCTGCGAGGAGGGGAGGAGAGTCTCTGGAAAACTGGGGAATGCTTTCGAGTTTAGGGAGGGAGGAAAATGAGATTATCCTGAACTGAAGAGTAACAGATCAGTGTGTCCTAGGGTAACAAGGTCATAGGTCATCCAAACTAAGACTCTTTTGAGAGTGAAAGTTGGTGCAAATAATAATTGAAATGTATTCATGTCTTGAAATATTTATTTATGGATTAACCAATTAGCTTTATAATATTGATTTATTTTCAGATAGTTTTATTCTGAAAAATCATATATAAAAGTTTTTCTAAAAAATAAAATTAACAGATATTAGGTATATTAAAACCAAGTTAAAAATCTTATTACCTATACATTAAAATAAACAAAATTGTTATTCTTGGTGTATACTCATACACTTTAATCTGCATCTTTAATTTGAGTAATTGTCATTTTTCTGAAAATACATTTTAACTGTCATATTAATTACTTAATTAAAATTTCCTATAGCCAAACCTTCAAGTGACTTCTCTTTAAATTATAATATGTTCAGTGAGGAAATACTCCTTCTATAGATACTGAGATACATGCAAGCTTGGTGAACATTATGCTAATTGAAGGCTATTCTCAAATTCTAAATATTTTCACATTGAAATTTATAATTATTTCAGAACAAATATTTTCACATTGTCTTTCTATCTCCAATTGAAAGACCTTTCTTCAAAATATATTTTAAAGAATAAGACTTGTCGAATTAAGTTTTCACTATTTATAATTCATCTAAATGGTTTGTCAAATTCATACACATAATAGGCAATCTCAATTTTATTTTACTTTGGTTTAGCATATAAATTTTCAAATGAAAAATCAACATTCTAACAAAATTATTTATATGAAATAATAGATTCTGAATCATAAAAACAGAATTTTCAAAATTAAATTGTATATACTATTTGCATTCTTATTTATTTTCACTTTTAAATATTTCATTTTTAAATTACGGTTGGCATACAATAGTATATTAGTTTCAGGTGTACAACATAGTGATTAGACTTTTAATAACTAACAAAGTGATCGCTCCGATAAATCTATTACCCATCTGACATCGTATATAGTCATTACAATGTTATTGACTATATTCTTCATGCTATAATTTATATCCTCATAACTATTTTGTAACTATCAATTTGTACTTCTTAATCCCTTCACTTTTTTATACACCCCATACCACCCTCCCATCTGGCAACCCTCAAAATGTTTTCTGTATCTATGAGTTTGTTTCTGTTTTATTTATTTTGTTCTTTAGATTCTACATGTAAGTGAAATCATATGGCATTTGTCTTTCTCTGTCTGACTTAATTTCACTCAGCACAATACTCTCTAGGTCTAATCATACTATTGCAGATGGCAAGATTTCATTTGTTTCTATGGCTGGGTAATATCTCACTGTATTTATGTACCACTTTTTTTATCCATTCATCCATTGTTGGACATCCAGGAAGCCTCCATATTTTGACTATTATAAACAATGCTGAATGAATATATGGATTCCCATGTAGTAGTTGAAATAATGTTTTTGGGGTTTTTTGGATAAATACCTGGAAGTGGGACAATTAGGTTATCTCTTGTTACAGCGTTTGTGTTAAAGTCTATTTTGTCTGGTATAAGAATGGCTATACCAGCTTTTTGTTTGTTTCTATTTTTATGAAACATCTTTTTCCATCCCTTTTCCTTCAGTCTACGTGTGTTTTCCGATCTGAAGTGTGTCTCTGGTAGGCAGTATATGTAAGGATCTTGTTTTCTTATCCATGCAGCCACCCTATCTTTTGATTGGAGCATTTAATCTATTGACATTTAAAGTAATTGTTGCTAGATATGTAGTTATTGCCATTTTATTACTCTTATTTTTAATCTTTTTTTCTTTTTTCTTCTTAAAGAAGTCTCTTCAACATTTTCTGTGATACTAGCTTGGTGATGATGAACTCCTTTAGCTATTTCTTATCTGAGAAGCTCTTTATCTGTCCTCTGATTCTAAATGATAGCTTTGCTGGGTAGAGTAATCTTAGTTGTAGATCCTTTCTTTTCATCATTTTGAATATTTCCTGCCAATCTCTTCTGGACTGCAAAGTTTCTGTTGAGAAATCAGCTGTTAGTCTTATGAAAACTCTCTTGTAAGTAACTTAACTGCTATCTTCTTGCTGCTTTTAAGATTTTCTCTTTGTCTTTAACCTTTGACATTTTAATTACAGTGTGTCTTGGTGTAGGCCTCTTTGTGTTCATCTTGTTTGGGTCTCTTTGTGCTTCCTGGGCTTGTAAGTCTATTTCCATTGCCAGATTAAAGAAGTTTTCTGTCATTATTTCTCAAAATAGGTTTTCAATTCCTTGTGCTCTCTCTTCTCTTTCTGGTATTCCTATGATGAGAATGTTGGTATGCTTGATGTTGACCCAGAGGCCCCTTCAACTATGCTAAATTTTTTTGATCCTTTTTTGTTGTTGTTGTTATGATTGGGTATTTTCTGTTACTTTGTCTTCTAAATTGCTCATTTGATCTTCTGTTTCGTCTAATTTACTGTTGATTCCTCCTAAGGTAGTCTTCATTTTAGTTACCATATCTTCATTTCTAACTGTTGTTTTTTAAAAAAAAATGTTTTCTATCTCCATTTTTATGTTTTCTATCTCTTTGTTAAAGTTTCCACTGAGTTCCTCTAATCTTCCCCTAAGTTCATTGAGCATTCTTATAACCAGTGTTTTGAACTCTGCGTCTGGTAGATTGTTTGACTCTATTTTGTTTAGTTGTTTATCTGGAACTTGGTTCTGTTCTTTCATTTAGGACATGTTTCTTTGTCTCCACATTGGTTGCCTCCCTGTGTTTGTTTCTATTTATTAAGTAGGGATACTATGTCTCCTGGTCTTAGTAGAATGGTCTTATCTAGTAAGTGTCCTGTGGGGCCCAGTGGCACAATCTTCTTGGTCACTTGGGTCATGAGCTTCAGGTGTGTCCTTTATGGGTTATGTGGGGCCTCTTGTTGTAGTTGAGCCTTGGTTGCTATTTGCATATCAATGGGAGGGATTGACTCTCAGGCTGATTGTTTGTGAAGACTGACTGGTGACTACAGTGGAGGAGTTGTTGTCCAAGGGCTGACTCTATGGAGCAGGATTCACTTTAGTAGGGCTCTGGTGCCTGCCCACTCTGCCCTTTGGATATGTCATCCGTGGATGTGGTCCTGGGTGGTGCTCTGGTTCAGACCAAAGCTGGCCACCAAACATGCAAGCTGGGGTCTCCTGAGAGGGGCTCCACTGTGTGCCAAGTTCAGCTGTAGACCAGTCTTGCTTGGAGCCATCTCTCCTGAGCCACAAAGCAATCCACTAATGGTTGCAACCTAAACTGTGCATGGATATGCCTCAAGAATCCAAGCCACAAACCAAGGGCTGCTGCCACTAGTGTCAGGCTTGAGGCTGCGTAGCAAGCGATGCAGAATATGCCAAGGCTAGATGCTGTTTGTTTAGGTTTTATGAACCTTTGAGAGTTTTTAGGAAAGTTTACAGCATGAGCCCAAACCGGCCATTTGTATGAAAAAAGCCACTGGAAGCAGCTTGGGTGAGCCTGTTAGTTGGGAGAGACAGGGTCTCAGGGAATCACTTGGGTGGGATAAGCAGATTGATGGAGACTTAGACATGTGCATCTGCATGCTGAATGGGGGAGGGCTCAACAAAGTACTTGCTCACTGCTAGCACTTTTTTTCTGGCAGAAAGCTGCCCCTTAGTCTTCACCCTGAAGCCAAACAACTAAGTTCCTCACCATGTCCCTGGTGCTTTTTAAGCAGCTGCCCCAGTGCCACAGAGTGAGTGAGTCTGTCTGTGAGTAAGTCAGCATTAGGGCTCCTTGAAAGAAACATCTGCAACTCCATCCATACTCCATCTTACTCAGCCACAATCTTGGCTGGTTTTCAGAGCCAGAATTGTCAAAACTTCTCTTCCTGGCACTGGAATGCTGGGGTGGGGAGCCCAGTGTGAAACTAGGACCCTTCACTCCTCCATGGAGACCTCCCCAGCCAAGATATACCTCCTAATTCTTAATCACCATATAGAGTGTGGGACCAGCTTATTTTTGTAGATTTCTGCCCCTCCTACCAGTCTCAAGGTGGCTTCTTCTGTGTGTCCTCAGTTGTAGGACTTCTGATCAGCTAGATTTTAAGTGACTCCCAATGGTGGCTATTCTGTAGTTGTAATTTAGATGTGGTTGTGAGAGGAGGCAAGCACAGCATTTAGCTATTCTACCATCTTGACTGGAAGCTTGGATTCTTATCTATAAATGTGTTCAGTTTCTCCCTTACTTTTGTAGGGTTAATTTTTTCTTTCTGCTTACAAACTTCTGTTTAATATTTTCAGTTTGCTAAGAGCTTTAAAATTAGAGATTTTTTGTGATCTATAGTCTAAGTCAATTTGGGCTGCTATAACAAAAATATCATAGATTAGGTGGCTTAAACAACAAAAATTTATTTCTCACGGTTTTATAGAAATTATTATTTCTATGTAAACTTATTAATTATTAATTACTATCTATTTTGCTGAAGCTAGAGTCACAGGGACTAGTGAGTAATTTATGAAAATATTATATTGAGCTCATTCACCAAAAGATAGTAAAATATAAAAACATTTGGCTATAGAATATAACTTAATAAATTATGCAATACATTCAATTATGGTTGCAAAAAACTACTGGTAACTAATCACTTAAAAGCTGAGGTTTAGCTCTTCGAAAAATTCAATTTTAGTAAGACTGCAAAATAGTTTCTCCATTGAGATAATACTAAGAAATAAAACATTGTACTCTGCTTCATTTCCTTGCTAGACTGGTATATTGTAACATGGGACTCTAATACATTGAGTGTCCAGCAGGGGCAGCAATGGGAATTCTTCTCCTACAGCCACTATACCCAGATGAAATTAGCTTAACCAAAACCTCGTCATGGGGGAGAACAGTTGATTTTATCATCAGCACATGGCATACTGTTCTTAAAAGTGACATATAAATTATGTTGTGTATCAGAGGGGTCGAGAAAAGAGCATTGGGTATTACAGGTCATCTTTTTCATAACCATATATCAAGAAAGAATCCTGATTGCCACATATGTTTTATATACTCCTCGGCACGGTCACGGCAGAAGCTGGAAGTAAAACTGAAGTTCGCCCAAACCCATTCTGACTGATTTTAATGCAACCATTAATCATATTTATTTGCAAATCATACTTTGTTATAAAAGTAAATATTTCAAGTTAAAATGCTAAACAGAACTCAGGTGCAGCAGGTGTTCACTGGGATTGTCCTACCAAACCAGTATATGTGGTTCGCCCTGTCCATGAGCCACTCTGTTGCAGATCTCATTTCAAGTAGAGAATCCTCAGCAAGGAATAGCTGTACACTGTGCCTAGAAAAGATTCATGCTAAGGTTCCTTGCAATGATTTGCTGGTAAACTTTAAAAACCAGTGAGAAGATCTGACTTGCAGCATTTGCCAGTTTCTGTGATGTAAACAGTCACACCATGGACAATTTCAATACACCTAGTTAAAAACAGTGAATATGGAGTTGGGAAGAGATGCATACACTCTTCCCTAGCAAGTTAATAGAAGCTGATTCCAACTTACCAATAGCTATTTCTGGAATCACACATACAAAGCATAGAGGCAGAGCCATTGGTGAGTAGATTCTAAAGCACCAGCAATGAGCACTATAGACTAGAAATTTTAAGGTCTTCCTTTTACTCTTGACACCACCTATGCCTCACAGATTCTAATATGATTCTGCCAGAGGTATTGAGAGAATAGTTGGGGAGCTTTTGAAAGTTAATTCAGTTAAATAAAATACTATATTATTTTATTTTTATTATAAATTCATTATAAAAGCTCAAAATTGAAGATTTATTCATTCATTTATTTTTTTGTGGTTATGTGAATTCAAATTTCAGGTGACCATAGCTTATTTGGGAGAAAAATATTACTAAATACAGAAACCTATGGAGCAGAGATGAACATAGAAGGAGTTGTGTGCCTTCTCTCTCTACTGTCCAACATCAGATTTTAGAATGTTTGAACATTTGAAAAACTACTTTGTACTTTACTCTAATTTCTTATAGAGGAAATTCATGTGTTTATAAGTGAGGCTTCTAAATTTTAGTTGTACTTTGTTCAAGGTCAACTGTCAAACCTTCAATAAATGGATATTAGGGTCTAAATGTTAGTGTCTTTCCAAAATTCCATACATTGAAATCTTACCCCCAATTTGATGGTATTTGGAGATGGGGCCTTTAGAAGGGGATTAGATCATAAAGGATGGAGCCTTCCTGAATGGAACTAGTACCCTTACTAAAACAAACAAACAAACAAACAAAAAAACTAAAAATAAAAAACCCAGAGAACTCCCTTAGCCTTTCTGAAGCAGGCCCTCACCAAACACCAAATCTGGTATTTAAAATTAAAGTATCAACTAAGGTGTCTTAGATTTTTTTTATGACTGCTGAAACACATTATAAATGTAGTGGCTTAAAATAATATACATTTATTATTTTACAACTATATAGATTGAAAGTTCTGACATAGTTCTTAATGGGCTAAAATATCAGCCAGCAGGGTTGTATTATTTCCTGGAAGTTTTGAAGAGAAATCATTACATTGCCTTTCCAGCTTCTAAGAGACATCTGCATTCCTTTCTCCATATTCAAAGCCATCAATATTGCATCTCTCTAGTCACCATTTCACAGTCATATCTCTCTCTATAACCATACTTGAGAACGATTTTCTGATTTTATGGACCCGTTTTAAGGGCACATGCAGATTGTTTAGGATAATCATTCTTTTTCAAGTTCTTAGCCTAATCACAAGTATGAAGGCTTTTTGCCATGGAAGGTAATATATCCAGAGGTTTCTAGTATTAAGATATCATTCTCTTGGAGGCAAGGCCATTATTCTGCCTACCACACAAGGTGATATTTTCTCAACAAAGAATATATTACGTTCGTGAAGAAATCTCTGGAGCATGTTATACTGTCATTGCTTTGAAAGAATAGAAAAACAATACCTAAATTTGGAATACTTTTTAAAACAAAATCACTAATAAAATTGTCAGTTTTTTGTTTTGTTTTGTTTTGATTTGCTTTGTTTTGCATGTATCTGTTGCTTGAAAACCTGGCTGGGAGATTCCAAGGTGTAACATGAAACTGGCCCCCGTACATGGAGGAGAGGTAGAGACTGAAGAAAAAGGCAGAGCACTCCAGATTGATAGGTGCCAGGTTTAATAAGCAAAGAAACTTACTCACAAGGCTGGTCTTGGGTGACCCATATGACAAGTAGTTTTTCGTGCCCACCTGTCAGAATCTTCAAAGTTTGTATATAGATCTTAACTGAGTTTAGACATGAACCCAGTCTAGTCTCATCACCTTCTATTGTAAAGCTGTGTCCTTGGGCAGCTTCCAGCACTGAAAAGGCAAACACAGTTCTCAATCTCAGGGAAGGGAGTGGGGGAGCTTCCCATTGCATATGTCCAGATTGAAGATAAAATCATCAGTCAGGTCTTCTGGTCTTCCTGATGATACTCCCCAATAGAATCAAGTACTACCTTCCCATATAACATCAAGAAGATTATACATATAACCAGATACAACAGCCAATACTGGATAATTTCTTCATTACTGTAATTCCTTGAAACTTCTGTTCATGGTGGCCAGATATCTATTGTTTGGTTAGGAATTAATTCTATAATTGTTAAAAAAAAGTTTTCTTTTTAAGGTCACACGTGTGGCTCTGGTGCATTTGAACAGCTCTGCTGTTAGTTTCACTAATTAGTCAAGTATCTGGATGTGCACACATTTTTCCCCCATAAGGCTGAATACTCATTCAATTAAATTTAAAAAATAATAATAATTGAATGAAGCTCCTTTACATCTTCAAAAATAAATACAAAGGGAGATATATATGCCATAATTTTAAGTTTTTAATAATAGAACATTAATTAAGTTTAAAGTTAAATGAGTATGTGATTGACCATTTATATATAAATAAACATTTATTTAAACATAAATAAACATATATTTATGTTTAATATTTGTGCATATGTGAATACAAATCTCCAAAAATAAGGCAAATACAATTTTAGTAAAAGATTCTCAAAAGCAAAATTTCTTAGAATTGTTTATATTCTCTTCTATATAATTATGACAATGAGAGCAAAGAATAATTGGAAATAGAAGTTGTTCAATGCAGCTGAACACGGGGTAAATTTTAATATGTTTGGTAGATCTGTGGTTATTCGAAAATGTTGAAAATGGATAAATTCATAAAAGGAAAACAATCTATAAAAACATGAGACAAATTCAGTTAACCATACTAAGCAACACCCCTTCTTGAATATGTAAATCTGTTATCACCATCTTGAAATGTCAAGAATAAAAGGGCTTTGAGATTACAAACTCACAGTCAAAATAAAAATGAAAGACATAACAATTGTCACTTACAATTAATTTAAAAATCTATTTATCACTTATAAATAGCTTATATTCATTTTTAATATTTTTTATTAGGTCTACTTCAACAAAGTACCAAAAATTAGCCGGGTTAACAAAAAAAAAAACAAAGCAAAAAATCAGAAATCCAGAATTTTATTCACTTACAGTTCTCGAGGCCTGCAATAAGAAATTAAGGTTTTGGCAAGGCTATGCTCCTTTCAAAGCATCTAAGGGAGGACCCTTCCTTGCCTCTTCCAGTTTCTGGTAGCCCATGGCATTCCTTTGCTTGTGGCAGCATAACTCCAATCTCTGCTTCTGCCTTTGCCATCCTCCTTCTGTGTGTCTCTGTCACTTCTTTTTAGGACACCAATCATATTAAATTAAGGGCCTACCCTACTCCAATTGGACCTTATCTTAATTAATTACATTGGCAATGATCCTATTTCCAAATAAGGTCACATTCTGAGGTCCCGGGGGTTAGGATTTTAACATACCTTTTCGGTGGGGACACAGTTCAACCCATAACAATCTGATTATATGAAAAGATTGATTCTCTTATAAGGCTTAAAGAAATGATCAATTCTAAAGTCGATGTGGATATTTCTATGTTAGTTTTTAGTCTGTTACTAAATCTGTTTTTACCCTGGTTCACCAATTCAATTTTATTATTACATTAAAGAAGTTTGGATATGGTTTTAGAGAACTGATAAAACTAATATATTTTAAAGTCTTTGTTATTAAGGAATAGTATGTATTCAATCAAGAAATTAAGATGTTGATAAGTGCACCAGATTTCATAATTTGTCTTCTGTTTGTAATTCCAATTCTGATTAGTAATTACCTTTCTCTTACTCTACTTGTATAGCAATTAAAAAAATAAACATGATTTTAGTTCTGTCCAATCTGTTCCACAAACCTGATAATATACAAATACTATAAAAATTATGTGCATGTAGTTGCTTCAAATACTTTATGGAACAAGGCAAGATATGAGGAGTAAATAAAAGGCGTGTACATGTTGAAAAGTCATCTTTCATAATTTAAGCAATGCACAACATATGATAGATTTCTATTATAGAAAAATAGGACTAGATATGACACTCAAAAATGGCTACAGATTCTATTATTTTGGAAATTCAGAAATGCAGCAATATGACTGAATTAAAAAGTTGTCTATGCAGAAATAGTCTAGTCACCAACTAAACTTTATAAAGAGTTTCAGAGAAAGAAAAGTCCATTCAGTTTATTTACCTCATCCAGATCACTTGGCATTATGTTGGAAAAATAAATTCATTATTTATGTTGTATAATTTTTTATTTATATATAAAATGTGTTTTTCTTTAAGCAGTCACAAATTATTTTTTAGAGTGAGATAGCAAACAAACAAACAAACAAACAAATAAATAAATAAATAAATAGATAAAAGACTCCTTACCTCCATGTTCCACATGGTCTCCAGGATTATATGACACAACAGAAACCCTAGTAGCCAGTTTCCCTAGGTATATTTATGCAACTATTTCTTTCTGAGTCTTGCCACTTGCCAATGGTACTATCACAAAGTGGCTCATGGTTAGAATGAATAACACATCTTGGTTTGCCTGAAACAATTCTATGAACAACTGTTGCATTGATTTCACTAGCAATGTCCTAAATTTTTTTTTTATTTTGGAATGAAGTATGAATTACAAATAAATGCATTAAAATAAGCCAGAATAAGTTTGGTAGACTTTTAGGCTATTCTTCCAGCTTCTGCCAAGGTCTCGTCTACTAGTATGTGAAGCTCATAGGAGCATTCAAGGTTGGCTTTTAACATGTGATTAAGTAGAAACCATGATCAGCAATAACTCATTACTCTTTTCCGACTCCTCCCAAACACAACACAGTGTCTTCCAAAGACTTTATACCAGGTTCTTGCTAATGCTATAACATAATGTACACAATGCGCTTAGGTCAACTAATTCCTTCTGACCATAATTGGTGGTGGGAAAAGAGTTACATAGCACTGCAGTAGCAGTGAAGGATTTATATTTATGGGTGATAGAATTTTTTTCTCACTGAAATATTGGGATGTCACATAAAAACTTAAGTGCATACTAAATCAATTTGGCAAGAATATACACTGTTTTGAAACTGGTTTCTTTTTTTTAAATATATTAATAGGAAAGAAATACTTTTTAAGGTAAAAATCTCAGCACAACTCTCTTGGTTATGCCTAAATCGGTCAGCTGATTTCAATTATCTGACAAAAAATTGAGAAAGGAACAGAAGGATCATATAAAATGGCATAGAATAACATATTCACAGAATTTGAAACAATCAGGCAAAATAAGAGATCCCCAAGGGAAAAGGAAGCTATTTGGCTATTTGACTAATTATATGCCCTTAGAGATTTTCATTGGGCCTTCTGGTTTTTAAGAGTTCATGTAATTGTTGCTCCAAATTAGAGTCTGGTATTTCCAGATTCTTCTCATGACCAGGGCATATGTGCAGAGATACAACAAAATTAGCAACCAGAAAACTTGAATTTAAAATTTTCCACTCTCTAGTGTCCTTTGTATACTATTTTACTTTCAATGTGTATAAAATGGAAATAAGAACTTTTTAACCCCAAAAAACTGTTCTGTATATGATCATGAGAAAATAATTGTAAAATGTAAAGAATTATATAAATGTAAATATTATTGATCTGAATTGTACCTTCAAAGCAATATTATTATCTTTAATTTACTCCTCAATATGTAAATGCATTTCATTTTATTATAGATTATGTAAAACTATTTATTTTCTTTTTAAAAATATAAATATCATACTTTATTAATTTTTAATAGATTTTATTTTTTAGAAGAGTTTTAGGTTCACAGCAAAATTGAGCAGAAGACACAGCGATTTCCCACAAAACTTCTGCTTCCACACATTTATTATCTTCCCTTATCAATACCCCCCACCAGAGTGGTACATCTGTTATATTTGATAAACCTACATTGACACATCATTATTACTGAAGTGACATCCCCTTTTTCATTTCTGGTATCAATTATTTCTGTCCTCTTTACTTTTTTCCTTATTTATCATAGCTAGTGGCTTAGCAATTTTATTAATCTTTTCATAGAACTAGTTAATTTCATTGATTTTCTTTACTGATTTCCTATTTTCAGTTTTATTGATTTCTGCTATAGTTTTATTATTATTATTATTTCTTTTACTTACTTTGGATTTAATCTCTTTTTCTGATTTTTAAGGTGGACGCTTAGATTATGACTTATATCATTCTTCTTTTCTAATATTTGCATTCAATGCTATAATTGTCTCTCTATGCACTGCTTTCACTGCATCCCACAAATTATAAGTTGAGGTTTTATTTTCATTTAGTTTAAGATATTTTTAAATTTCTCTTGAAATTTATTCTCTAATCAATCTATCACTTTAAAGTGTGCTGTTTAATCTTCACATAATTTGGGAATTTTTCTGGCTATTTTTCTATTATTGATTTCTAGTTTAATTCCATTGTAGTCTGAGAGCAGATGCTGTACGATTTCTATTCTTTTAAATTTGTTGAGATGTGTATTATGGTTCAGAATGTGGTCTATCTTCTGAATGTTCCATGTGAACTTGAGAAGAATGTGTATTTTGCTATTCTTGGATGAAATAGTCCATAGATGTCCAGTATATCCAGTTGATTAATGGTGTTATTGAGTTCAACTATGTTCTGATTGATTTTCTGCTGCTGGATCTATTTCTGAGAGAAGTGTTTAATCTCCAACCACAGTAGTGGATTCATCTATATTTTAAAATTCTATTAGTTTTTACCTTATATAGTTTGTTGCTCTATTGTTTGGTGCATATGTATTAAAAATTTTTATATCCTTTTGGAGAATTGATCTCTTTATAATTATATACTGCTCTTCTTTATTCCTTATAACTTTCCTTCCTTTGAGATCTGCTCTTCCTTTAATTAATATAGCTACTGTCCTTTTTTTAAAAAAAATTAGTGTTAGCATGGTTTCTTTCTTCATTCATTTACTTTTAGTCTGCATGTGATATGTGTGTGTGTGTGTGTGTGTGTGTGTGTGTGTGTGTGTATAGTGGGTTTCCTGTGGATAACATATAGCAAAGTCTTGTTTTTTTGATCCACTCTGACAATCTCTTTCTTTTAGCTGGTGCATTTAGACCATCGATGTTTAAAGTGATTATTGATATAGGTGGATTGATATCTATATTTGTTACTTTTTTCTATTTGTTGCCCTTACTTTTGTTCCTTTTTTTGTCCTTTATATTTTATTTTGCCTTTTGTGGTTTTAACTGAACATTTTATATGATTCCATTTTCTCTCCTCTCTTAAAATATTAATTGTATTTTTTTATCGTTTTAGTCATTGTCTTAGAGTTTTTGATATATATTTGCAAATAATCCAAGTCTACTTTCAAATAATTCTATATCACTTCATGGGGAATGCAAGTACCTCATAATAAGACAATAACCCTAAACCCACCCTCCTGTGTTTTGTACATTGCTGTTATCTATTTTTCTTATACATAAGCATACATATATACGTGTATTTATATACATGAGAATACATAATCAAACACATTGCTGCTATTATTTTGAACAGATTGTTGTCTGTTAGATTAATTAAGAAGAGAAAAAATAATTTTTTTTTTTTACCTTCACTTATTTTTTCTCTAATGCTTTTCTATTCTTTGTGTAGATCTGACCTATATCATTTTTTTCTCTCTAAAGAATTTATTTTAACATTTCTTGCAGAGAAAGTCTACTGGCAACAAATGTCCTCAGTTTTAGTTTGTCTGAAAAAGTCCTTATTTCTCATTCATTTTTAAAGTATGATTTTGTAGAGTACAGAATTTTCGGTTGATATTTTTTTCTCTCAACAATTTAAATATTTTATTCCACTCTTTTCTCACTCATATGATTTTTGTGGTTCAGATATAATTCTTATATGTTATCTTCTTTAGATCAGTTTTTTTTTTAATTTCTGGAATTTAAAAAATATTTTTCTTTATTTTTGATTTTCTGTAGTTTCAAAATGATAATTTTTGGTTTTATTTTGATGGGGTGCATTTAACCTGCTTACTGTTCTCTGATCTCCCTGAATCTGTGGTGTGTTTTTTGACATTAATTTGTGGAAATTCTTAGTCATTATTGTTTTGAATATTTTTGTTCTCACTACATTTTTTTCTCCTGATATTCTCATTATGCGTATGTTACATCTTTGTTATTTGTCCCACAAGTCCTGGATATTCTGTTTATTTTATTCAATTTTTTTCTTTCTGCTTTTTAGTTTTAAATTTATTTATTTGTTTTTTTATTTTTATTTTTTTAATTTAGTTATTCTCAGGCTCAGAGATTCTTCCTTTGGCCATGTACAATCTATTTGTAAGCCCATCAGAGACATTTATCATTTCTATTACATCTTTTTTGATCTCTAGCATTTTTGTAGTTGTTGTTGTCTTTATTTTTTTTCTCCCTTTTTAATTCACCCCCCACCCCTTCCACCCCTGTCCTATGGATGTTGCCATTTTCCCTTAAGAACAGGATCTCTGAAGGTGGGGCATCTCCTCCTACACGTAGCAGCAAGCACCCAGGACCTGGTGCACCCACAGTATGGTCTGTGGCTCCACTTGGGGCTGGAACCCAGGACCTTCTGCATGCAAAGCAGATGTGCTAACCACTGCACTGTGAAGCCACCCCAGTTGTTTTCTTAATTAGAAATTTTATTTTTCTGCTGTGTACTTTATTCATTAAAGCCCTAAGTTGTTTTAAATTTCCAGTCTAATCACTCTGACAACACTTTCATATCTAAATCTTTTTCCGATGTGTGCTCTGTCTCTTTAAACTCTATATTTGCCTTTTAGTACGTTTGAATTTTGTCTTGAGAGACATAATATACTTAGCACTGTTCCTGTGCAGATTTTTGTCTTGTGGTTTTCTGCTCTGGAAAGTTGTGATTTTTTGTATTTGCTTATTAGTCTCTCTAATTTGGGGGTGATGTTTTGCCCTTTGACCTTACTTGTCTTATAGATCTAAGAATAGTTGTTGTTTTTTTAGTTTATTCAGCTTTTTACTTGAGGGTGACTTCCAAGCATTTTCCGTGCAGCACCAGGAACCAGAAGTCCTCCTTACTAATGATGTTTAACCCAGTATATAGAAAAATGATTTGTTTCATAGATGATGGTTAATAAATACAATTTTATTTAAAAATGAGTTGTTCGCTGCATGATAATTTTATTTTTTGTTCTATTTCTTTAAAAAACGCTGATGAGATTTTTATGGGGATAGCATTAAATCTGTATAATGCTTTGGGTAATATGATCATTTTAACTATGTTGATTTTTTCAATTCGAGAACACAAAATATCTTTCCATTTCTTTGTATCTTCTTCAATTTCTTTTAATAGGATCTTGTAGTTTTCATTACATAGGTCCTTCACATGTTTCATTAAATTTATTCCTAAGTATTTTATTCTTTTTGTTGCAATTACAAAAGGAATTATTTTTTCCACTTCTTTTTCTGATACTTCATTATTAGAGTATAGGAATGCTATGGATTTTTGAACATTGACTTTGTATCCAGAAACTTTACTGTATTTGCTTATTGTTTCTAGTAGTGTTCTTGTGGAGTCTTGAGGGTTTTCTATATAGAGAATCATGTCCTCTGCGAATAGAGACAGTCTGACTTCTTCATTTCCTATTTGGATGCCTTTTATATCTTTCTCTTGCCTGATTGCACTCACTAGGACCTTCAATATTATATTGCATAACAGTAGTGATAATGGACAGCCTTGCCTTGCTCCTAATCTTGGAGAGAAGGTTTTTAGTTTTTCATCATTAAGTATAATGTTGACTGAGGGTTTGTCATAGATGGCCTTTATTATGTTAAGGTCCTTTCCTTCTATACTGATTTTGTTAAGTGTTTTGATCATAAATAGATGCTGTATCTTGTCGAAGGCTTTTTCTGCATCTATTGATGTGATCGTATGATTTTTATTTTTTAATTTGTTTATGTGATGTATCGCATTAATTGATTTGCATATGTTGAACCATCCCTGTGCTCCTGTGATGAAGCCCACTTGACCATGGCGTATAATCTTTTTAATATATTTCTGTATTTGGTTTGTTAGTATTTTATTTAGGATTTTTCCATCTATGTTCATGAGAGATATAGGTCTTTAGTTTTTTTGTGTGTCTGTTCTCTTTACCAGGTTTTGGTATCAGGGTAATATTGGCCTCATAAAATCATTTAGAAAGTATGACCTCTTCTTTGATTTTTTGCAAGAATTTGAGGAGAGTAGGTATTAACTGTTCTTTAAATGTTTGGTAGAATTCACTGGTGAAGCCATCTGGTCCTGAAATTTTACCTTTTGGTAAGATTTTGATGATTGTTTCAATTTTCATACTGCTGATGGCTCTATTTAGATTTTCTAGTTTTTGATTCAGTGTAGGAAGATTGTATTTTTCTAAGTACTGGTCCATTTCTTCTAGGTTATTAAATTTAGTGTTATATACTTTTCATATTATTCTTGTATGATCCTTTGTATTTCTACGGTGTCTGTCGTACTACCCCCTCTTTCATCCCTGATTTTGTTTGTGCCCTTTGTCTTTTTTCTTTAGTGGATCTAGCCAGGGGTTTGTCAATTTTATTAACCTTCTCAGAGAACCAGCTCTTTGTTGCATTTATTTTTTCTATTGTTTTTTGTTTGTTTGTTTGTTTTCAATTTTATTCATTTCTGCTCTCATTTTGATTATTTCTTTTCTTCTACTGATTTGAGGCTTCATTTGTTCTTTCTTTTCTAGTTTTTTAAGATGAAGCATTAGGTTTTTTATTTGGGCTCATTCTTTTTTATTTTTTTTGAGATATGCCTGTAATGATATGAATTTTCTTATTACAACTTTAGCCATGTCCAAAAATATTTGATATGTTGTACTGTCATTATCATTCATTTCTATGTATTTCTTGATCTCTCTTTTTATTTCTGTCTCAGTTATTCTTCAGTAACATATTTTTTAATCTCTATGTATTTGTGGTTTACCACTTTCTTTTTACAGTTGATCACTAGCTCAAAGCATTATAATCAGAGCATATGGTTGGTCTTATTTCAACCCTCTTATACTGAGGCTATCTTTGTGTCCCAGTATGAAGTCAGTCCTTGAGAATGTTCCATGTGCACTGGAGAAAAATGTATAAGCATCAATTTTTGGATGAAAGGCTCTGTAGATGTCAATTATGTCCAGTTGTTCTAATGTGTCATTTAAGGATGTTATTTTCTTATTGATTTTCCATTCAGATGATCTATTCACATTAGCAGTGGGGTATTTAGGTCCCCTACTATGATGATGTGTTGGTCTGTTTCTCCCTTTAGTTTTGTCGGTACTTGCTTTACATATTTCGGGGCTCCCTGATTAGGAGCATAGATATTAATAAATGTTATGTCTTCTTGGTGTATGATTCCCTTTATCATTATGAAGTGTCCCTTGGTATCTTTCTTTACCTTTTATATTTTGAAGTCTATTTTGTCTGATATTAGTTCACTACTCCAGCTTTTTTTTGAATGCCATTTGCTTGAAATACTGTTTTTCACCCTTTCACTTTGAGTCTATATTTGTCTTTGGAGCTGAGATGTGTCTCCTGGAGGCAGCATATGGTTGGGGTTTGTTTTTTTGTTTCATTCTGGAACTCTATGCCTTTTTATTGGTGAGTTCAATCCATTTATATTTAGGGTGATGATTGAAATATGAGGTTTTCTCATAGCTATTTTATCTTTTGCTTTCTGGTAGCTCACTGTTTCCATTGTTTCTTTGTTCTTGTGTTTCTGTTTTATTTTGGTTGGCTTTTGTGGATTTTGCTTCTGGTTATTCTTGTTTTATGGTATATGCATCTGTTCTGAATCTTTGGTGTGTGGTTACCATTACTAATATGTAAATGATAGTTATATATATACAGTCATCCATTTTCTTCTGAGCGCGCTTTATTTCCATTCCCCTTTGTGAATTTGGATCTTTGAATCTTCTCCTTTTCTGTTATTGTTGTCTCAATTTGTCCCTATGTATTCTGAATGATCATTATTATCTTGCAATAGCAAATCTCTTCTTATCGTTTAAGCTTATAATGCTCTGTTCTTTTAAGGTTTGCACTACTCTCCTGTCTGCTTGCTAGTCATCTTACTCATAGTTATGTTTTTTTTTTTTTTTTTTTTTTGTCATTTTGTTTCAGGTGGGCTGACTTCTTTCGGTATTTCCTGTAATCCAGGCCTCATAATGGAGAATTCCCTCAATTTTTATATTTCTGGAAAAGTCTTTATTTCTCCTTCATATCTAAAAGAGAGCTTTGCTGGATACATTATTCTTGGATGGCAATTCCTTTCATTTAATAGTTTGAATATTTGATTCCACTCCTTTCTTGCTTGTAAGTTTTTTTATGCTGAGAAGTCCAACAATATTTTAATGGGTTTTCCTTTATAGGTTATTGTTTTCTTTTCCCTGGCTTCCCTGAGAATTCTTTCTTTATCATTGATTTTTAATAATTTTAATACAATGTGTCTTAGAGAACACCTTTTTGGGTTGAAACAATTGTGTGTTCTGTTGACATCTTGAATTCCAAGCTCCAGCTCATTCCTTAGATTTGGGAAATTCTCATTAACTATTTGTCTGAAAATGCTTTCTGTTCTCTGATCTTTTTCTTCTCCTTCTAGAATACCTTTTATTCTTATGCTTCATTTTCTGAAGCTATCAGCTAGTTCTTGTATTTATTTTTCATTATTTTTTATTCTTCGGTCTCTCTCTTCTTCCTTCTGTTTTATTTCTAGATTTCTGTCTTCAATATCACTGATCTTTTCCTCTATTTGTTAAGTAAATTTCCCAAGCTTGCTATTTCATTCTTCACCTCTTGTAGTGTGTTCTGCATCTTCAGAAGTTCTATTTGGTTCTTTTTTAGTGTTTCAATCTCCTTGCTAAAAAACTTTCTGTTGATATAATTGTTTGTTCAATTCCTGAAATTGTTGATATGAATTATTTTGGATATCATTGAGTTTTTCCAGAAGTATAACCCTGAATTCTCTGTCATTTAAGTAGCATATTTCCATTTCTTTAAGTTTATGTTCTGGAGATTTTTCTCTTTCTTTCTGAGCTACCTTGTCACCTTGGTTGTTCATGGTTTTTGATGGACTATTTCTCCACATGGTTTTAATGGAATATATTCTACTTTTTCTTTTTTCTTTTTTCCAGAAGGAAGATTTATTATATAAAGTTCTCTCTTTAGCTTGTTGCTAAGAAGGTGTTTTTCATTTGGTTTCCAGTAGGTGGCATCTAAGTCTCTTGGATCCCTGCTTGAGTCTTAATAATGCCTTTAAAAAAATAAATAAATAAATATTCAACCAGGATTGCTACCTTCAGTCTTGTCACTGTCAGTGTTAATGACAGTTTCAGTAGCATTTGCTCAAATTCTCCTGGGGCTTTGTGGTGTTCAATTTTGTAGGATATGAAGTGGGTGCTCTCCTGATTGGAAGATGGGGGTTATTGTGGCTCAGCCTCGCATTTTGCAACCACAGCTGGTAATAATCAGCTGTTCGTTCTTGCTGTCCCCCTCCATGTTTTCTGCTCTGATTCCTGGGTTCTGCCACTGAATGGAGCTCACAGATCTTTTAGGTAGGACTTTTTATGGAACCTGCCACACCCTCTCCTCTCTCCTTCATCCTGTAAGGAGCTCTGACTGTGAGAGGTAGCTTCTTCGTTCCTCCCAATCTACCCCCTGACTCCCAGGGTTCTGACCTGTGGTATCTCTTATTCACAGATCCCTCACTCAGACGTCCTTTTGTGCCATTTGAAGGTTATTTGTTTGAGCTTTAGATGTTCACCTTATTGTTATTTCACGGGGAAAGATCTGGGGACATCTCTCACTCTGCCATGTTTCTGACCCGTGTGGATTTTGAAGCAGTAAAAATAGTGTGTTTTTTCTCTATAGTGGAATTTAGTCTGGAATCATCATTATATGAAACTTTCTTTCTAACCTCATTTGGAAGTCGTTATTTAAATCACTCTAGAAATTTAACAGTACTATGAATAAATGACATTTAATTGTGTTATATAAAGATGCTCACTTGAATTTATTTGCATTTATCTGTGTTCTTCACCAATATTGAAATTTATCCAGGGCAGGTCTATGTATTCTATTGTCATTTCTTGTGATATTACTAATCTTTAAAATGCAATTTATTTGAAAGTTTGACAGTCAGAAGGAAACTGTATGAAATTCTTTTTGTAAACAACATGCAATAATTAAATAACTTGCCTCATATATTGTATTAACTCACTAGATATCACTTTATAAACAAATTTGGAGCAGGTAATATGGTGATAAGTATGACAATACACAAATGAAAAGATAATTATTGTGAGCTTATTAATAGAAATATTCTTATTAATGTATTGGATTTCTAATGGTGGTATTCATCTACTTTTATTCAGTTATTTTCCGCACTGATGAAAATTTGTGCTAAAGTAACATCGAATATAAAACTAACCTTTGATAATTTTCTTGAATTACCAATATGTACCAGGTTCATGAGCAAAGTAAAATGAAATTCAGGGACATCATCTAAAAAAAACCCTATTTTTGTCTATTTACTTTGATAAAAGCCTAATATTGGTGCTTAATCTACTCCCCATTATATTTATGGCCTCTATTAAAATACTATTATTCCAATTGAAAAAAAAAAAGAATTACAAAATCTATTGCAAATTTGTAATCTAGTATGGATAGTGAGCTCATAATGAACTAAATTATTTGAAGTAGCATTTTGTTATGGAACATGGTTTTTATTGGCTCTCTTATTTCTGTTCATTAAAACAATGAGCACATTGTAATGAATAAAACATTTATATACCATTCATTACATCCACAACTAAGGTGTCAATACTGACCATAAATTGAACTCATGCTCTCCCATGTCCATGCCCAAATCCATTTTATAGACACCTAAAAATTGTTGAGAAAACAAAAGGTTAGGTTTCTCAAAGGCTGTCAATGTCTGTATATCTTTTGGAAACCTAAACTCTATTTATTTTGGAAAGTAGAAAACATGAACGGATGGAATTTGACCTTTTCTGGCATATAGATAAAATAAGTCTAATTTACTTTGTGCTAAACATCATTTTGGAATTATAAAAAGGGCACTTTCTTCAGGGATGAAAATAACTGGAAAGGATTTGTAATGGTATAGGGCATTCTGTTGGCCATTTAAGTCATTAGATTGTACAGTATTTTTAAAATATGATAAGTCAAATTTGCTGATATATAATTACTGTCTCATTGACCTGATGCCATCAAGAACTAAGGTACTACACATTAGTCATCTTTTAAATCCTGAATTTTATCATTTTAAAGATCAACATTTCAAAATATTAACTATATTTGTTAGAATTATTTTTGGCATGTACTATATGCTTTTCAACTAAGAAAAATGATCTACTACATTTTTACACTACCCTAAATTAAAAACAAACAAAAAAATGAGTAATTTAAAATTGTGGATTAATAGTTAAACTTTTCATTAATCCACAAATATAAAAATATACAAGAATATAAATAACACATTGAAAAATAAGTGAGGAATATCACTAAAATTACAGTTCTTGACACGAGAACTAGGTAGAATTAAAATAATCAAGGTTATTGGAATTCTCCATACTAGATTTTTTTATAAAATATTAGCTAATTATAAAGATAAAATGAGCATTAATGAAAGAAATATCATTTATTACTAAACAGATTTTTAATATTAATTATATCTACTGATTTTGCTGACTTGCATTATGTAATGGGAAGATGTGGACTGAAAAAGAAATTGCTATGAATAGCAATGTTGGTAGAAAAAGAATAGCAAGTATTAATAGCAGATGCTCTCAAGTCTCAAAGAAATTTGAGAGATTACCTTCGTATGTAATTAGAAATTACTTCACAAAAGATAATCCATAGTGAATAGTATCATCATCATCATCATCAATACTTAAAAACTGAGATGAGATAATCATTCAGTGCCAGTTAAGTAGACTAGAGAGAGCCTAGAAAAGCTTTGTGAATGAGGTAAGAATTTGACCTAAAAAAAGAGAAAGTACTTAAAGAAATGAAAAAGAAGGCAGGGAGTGTTCTTTACTTCAACAGTGGTGTGAGCAGTAATACTAAAAGAAATCATGTGTTTCTCTATTTTGAGGAATGTGTAGTGCCATAAATGTTTAATACTATACTTACTTAGGAATTGAATTAAAGCTGTATTTACATGGCTATTAATTTAATGCCAAATTTTGCATATTATTTGCATTTAGTTACCATACCTGTTACGGGACACCAGCCAGTAAAGTGGCAAACACTCAGCTTTAAATTAGAGAATGGAAATTTAAAGGCAAAAACAAACAAACAAACAAACAAACAAACAAACCCTAAAATCTGTTGACTTTAAAATGACAATACTATTTGTTTCAGGTGGTAGAATATATGGATTTGGTTATAATTATGATTGAATCCTTTTGATATTTAATGATCAATAGAGTTATCAATCACATCATTTAAAATAAAACATTTTGGACTTCTAGTCAAGATGGTGGAGTAGGTAAATGTTATGCTCGCCTCCTCCCATGACCATATCAAAATTACAACTAAATTATAGAAAAAACACCCTGGAGAACCACCTGAAAGCTAGCTGAACAAATTTCCTACAACTCAAGGTATAAAGAAGAAGCCACTTCAAGACTTGTAAGAGGGGCAGAGACATAAAATAAGCTGGTTCCACACCCATGTGTGGTGGTCAGGAGTGATATGTTGGCTGCTGAAACCTCTGAAGAGTGAGGGGTCTCAGCCCCACACCAGGCACTCTAGTCTGGACCACCAGTGCTGGAAAGAATAGTCTCCAAAATATCTGGCTTGAAAATCAGTGGAGATTTTGTTCTGTGAGACAGAGGGCTGCTGGATTCCTAGGCATTCCTCTTAAAGAGACTTATTCAATGATGGACTCATTAGCTCTGAGCTCTAAAGCTGAGGCAGTAGCTCAAAAAGTGCCAGAGACATAGGAAGAATAACTGAATTGTCTGGCTTTAAGGCGAAGACTGAAGGGATGGTTCTCTCTTAGACTAAAATTTCTGGCAGGCACCATTGCTTCTTTGTTGAGCCCTCTCCCCACCCAGACTTTAGGCACAAGTGGGCACAAAATCTGAGTTGCCAAACTTACCCTATCCTGGTGATTCCCTGAAAACCTGCCCTGCACAACATGCACATCAGCCCAAACCTCTTTTAGAGACTGTTCCTCACAAGAGTCTAGCCTCAGCCCACACTACAGACTTTCTTAAATCTCCGAAAAGTCCACAAACCTCAAACAAGCAGAGGCTGGCTAGGCGTGCCCTGTACCTCTTGCTGAGAGGTACCCAACTTGGCATTAGTGGCAGCTAGCCTCAGTTCACAGCACAGCTTCTCTCAGGTTCCTCCAAATCCAGCACAGGCAGCTACCAACAACAGATCATTTTGTAGGTTCTACTAGGTGGCCACAGGCTGGTCACAGGCAGCAGTTGACCTAAGCCTATGCCAGAGCCCCTCCCAAGAGGCCTCAGAATCAACACATTCCATGGTTGGCTTCAGACCACATCAAAGCACCATCCACAAATGACACATCCAAATGATGGGTTCACGGTGGTTTTGGCAGGCATCAGAGTCCCTCTGTAGTAAATCTCACTTTGTAGGGTCAACCCACATATGACAGCTTGTTTGCTGTAGTCACTGCCAGTCTCACAGCCAGTCAGCCTGAGGGTCAGTCTCACCCACTGTTATGCCAACAGTACTCAAGGCTTAACTACAACATGAAGTCACACAAAATGCACATAAGAAACACCCCTGGAACAACTGGCTTAGGTTACCAGAGAGTCTGTACCATTGGGTCCCACAGGACACTTATTACATAAGACCATCCTATGTAGCCTGAGACAGATAGCAAAACTACCTAATACATAGAAACACACAGGGAAGCAGCCAAAATAAGGAAAAAAAAGTCTTAAATAAAAGAACAGAACAAACTTCTAGAAAAATAACTAAACAAAATGAAGGCAAGTGATGTGCCAGATGCAGAGTTTAAAACACTGGTTATAAGGATGTTCAATGAACTTAAGGAAAAAAATAGTAGAAAAAATCAATGCGAACTTACACAATGAGATAGAAGCTATAAAAAGAACCAGTCATAATGAGTAATACAATAACTGAAATAAAGAATACATTAGATGGAATCAATAGTAGATTGGATGATGCAGAAAACCAAATTAGCAATTTGGAAGAAAAAGTAGCCGAAAACTCCCCATTAGAACAGCAAAAAGCAAAAAAAAAGGTAGTTTAAGGGATCTCTGGAACATCAACTTAACAGCATTTGCATCATAGGGATACTAGAAGAAGAGAAAGAGCAAGGAATGGAAAAGCTATTTGAAATAGATATGACAGAAAACTTTTCTAACCTATCAAAGATGAACCTAAAGTTGTTCACACCAAGGTACATCATAATTAATATAACAAAGATTAAATACAAAGAATTTTTTAAATAATAAGAGAAAAGCAATTAATTACATACAAGAGATCTCCCATAAGACTGACAACTGATTTCTCAACAGAAACTTTGCAGGCCAGAAGGAATTGGCACAAAATATACAAAGTGATGAAAAGCAAGGACCTACAAGCAGAATTGCTCTAATCAGTAAAGTTGTCATTTAAAATTGAAGGAGAAATAAAGAACTTCTCAGACAAGAAAAAGCTAAAGGAATTTATCACCACCACATGAATATGACAAGAAATGTTAAAGGGACTTCTTTAAGAAGAAAAAAGAAAAAAAAAATAAGAAAATGGCAATAAGTATATACCTATCACTAATTTCTTTAAATGTAAATGGAGTAAATGCTCCAATCAAAAGACATAGGGTGGCTGAATGAAGAAAAATACAAAACCTCTACATATGCTGTCTACAAGAGACCCATTTCAGATCCAAAGACACACATAGACTGAAAATAAAAGAATGGAAAAAGATATTTTATATAAATGAAAATTAAAAAGCTGGAGTAGCAATACTCAGACAAAATAGAGTTTAAAACAAAGGCTATAATAAGAGGCAAAGAACGTTTTATATACAATAGCCAAAATATAGAAGCAATCTAACTGCCCATCGATAGACGATTGGATAAAGAAGGAGTGATACACATGAAATATTATTCGGCTATACAAAGAAATGAAATCTTACCATTTGCAATAACACAGACAGATCTAAATAGTATTATGTTAAGTGAAATAAGTCAGACAGAGAAAGACAAATACCATATGATTTTACTTATATGTGGAACCTAAAAAACAAAATAAATGAACAATCAAAACAGAAAGAAACTCATGGATAGAGAGAACAATCTGATGTTTGTTGGATGGGAGAAGGTTTAGGGGACTGGATGAAAAAGTTCAAGGGATTAAGAAGTACAAATTGGTAGTTACAAAATAGTCACAGGGAAGTGAAGTACAGCATAGAGAATATAGCCAGTAATGTTGTAATAAATATGTATGGTGCCTGGCAGGTACTAGGCTTATTGGAGGGATCACTTCATAAGTTATATAAATGTTTAACCACTATACTATACATTTGAAACTAATATAATCTTGAATGTCAACTGTAATTGAAAAATTAAAAAAAAAAAAAAAACGAACTAAAAAAAGGTAGCAAAGTGAAGAAGGGAAAGGCATTCTAGGCAAAATAAACATGTATAAGAAAATAAATAGAACATTAGAGGAAATTTAGGAAAGTCCAGTGTAGAAAGATGAGTAGAAGCATAGTTTATAGAATAGCAGAAATAAGATAGCTTCACCCTCCCTGTCAAGTGAGATAAATCAAATTTAAGAAATAAAAAATAACATAAAAAGTTTCTGCTGATTTATAATGATTCTTGCCTTATTTGAAGCTAGAGTAGATGCTTAGCAGAAGTTTAACAAAGTTCTGTCGTAGTGGGGGAAATCTAAACAGAGAGTGAACAGGGAACCAGAGATGTGTGATCATATGAATTTCATCTGGTCAAGGTAACCTCACTAAAGTTACACCTTGCATTTTGGTATAAAACTGTAGAGAGTGGTCTCTACACATGAACAGTTATCATTTGCATTGTTTTGAATTTGCACTGGCTCTGCAGAAAGGCCAAATCACTGAGTGGTCAGGGAAGTGCAAGGATCAAAGACATTTGGTCGAATGTGTTTTAGAGATCTCCCTGTAGCCAGAAAACGTGTGTCTGGGGCTGCCACTTACTGCATGTTGTGCTCTTAAGAAAGTTCTTTACTTTCTCAGTTCCCTCCTCTATGTAATGGCACATTAATGTCTTTTCATCCTGCTGTCTCATGGGATTCTCAGAAAAGACCAACTTTGTGTGAAAAAGTTTTGTAAGGTTTAGAACATGATTGTGATGAAAAGGGTTATTATTATTAATAAATAAGAAGAGTATATAAAAATAACCAGAATTTCTTATTGAGACAACTTCATGAAATCACTAAGAAAAGATAACAGTGGAATGTGAAGAGCTAAGGCTCTGAACTAGATTAACCTGAATTCAGTACAGCCATTTCTTGGTCATGTGACCTTGGGTAAATAAACTTCTCATTGTCTCAGGTCCCTCATCCTTAGAATTGGGATGATAAAAATAATATCTTTCTCATAGAGCTGTTGTGAGGATTAAAAATTTTGATACCTGCAAAATTCATAGAAGAATGCCTAGAATATGGTCATGACTGAACATAGGTTAGCTGGTGTTATTGATGTTGTTGTTATTCTCAGTTCTTAACGCCTGTGAACAAGTGAGATTGTCAAAGGAGTGACCTACAGATAAAAAACATATTCTCATGCATTGAGACTTTCAGAACCTTGATCTCATCTTAGCATCCCATAACTTTCCCCATGAAATAGACTCATGTTCTCTCCAAAAAGTGAAATAAAAAAATTAAAAAAATCTTTCAATCAAATTTTACATTTTAACATAATCACATATTTATAAAGAATGGGAGGGGTGATTATTCTTTGAGTTTAGATAAGTAATTCTTTAAAAAATATTTTGTTTGGAGGAATGATTTTTAAGCTTAAAGCATCATAGAGCTATATATATATATAATGATGAATTTATGATTAATAAAAAATATTCATAGTATAGTGATTAAGAATTTGAGTTTTTCAGTGAGATAGATCTGAATTCAAATATTTTTTCCAGTTTATTCTTGTTTGAACTTGGTTAATTTGGTTTTATCTTTAATAAAATGAAGATAATTAACAATATATACTCATTAGATATTTTTGTTTTCTGTGAAAATTAATGTGATAATATCTTTGCTGTACTGTTCATGACTCAGAATAAGAGCTGAATGAATGATAGTTCTTTGTTTGCATTTACTCTTTGCATATTAATAGCATACTTTTTGTCTGTAATCTAGGTTTGCTGTTGGTATAGTTGAAAGCATGGTTCATAGAAAAAATGGGGTAACAATATCACATATGCCACTAATTAATTGAATTATTCACTAGTCTTTTTAGACTGTAAATACTATCTCCTTAAAAATTGCCTTCTAAAACTTATGTGATTACTCTTAGTTCTCTTTAAGAATTCTTCTTGCACTCATAGTGTTACAACATTAGTTATTTCACTTGAAATAACTAATAGAAAATAGAGACTTCACTGGTTACTTAAGTCAGCTCCTTTTTTCTTAATTCAAACAGTTGCCATATAGTTTAATGCATTTGTCACAGCTGTACCAAATTTTTAATGTTTTTTTTTTATATGTATTGCCAAATGGCTCTAAGAAATGTTGCTTATTTCCATCAGTGGAATGTAAAAGTAGGCAGTATTTTAAAGTTTAATAGTTTTAAAAACGTTTGCTCTTGTGAAAAATAAAAGCCCAATAGATATGTCATAGGTATGAGGTATAAGACACTGAGTACATTGCAAATACTCTGGGCACCCATATTACAATGAAGTAGTTGACTGACATGAATGAGTATGTCTACTAATAGTAATTCAGTAATATATAAAAAGAAAGTATATATGTATATATATGTGTACATGTGTGTATATATGTATACACATGTATGTGTGTGTACACACACACACACACACATATGTATATATTGCAAACAAGTAAAAATACAAGCCTTATATCTGTAAAACAACTGTTTGTAGTCATGGAAAAGAAAAAAAGTTATAAGTTATTTATTATGCAAAGATGTAACACTTGACCTATCAGTATCTGAGTCCTAGGCAAGCCACAGTCATTAACAGAGTACTAAGTAAAGAGAATTTTAGGAGAGAGGAAGAAAGAAAAAAAGACAATTATCCTAATGTTAACTAACTCAAGTCCTCAGAAACCAGGAGTAATTAGACATCTTTGTGTTTAGTTCAGGAAAGTAGTTATAATTTTTCTATAAAGATAACATGTCTTGATTGAAAGAGGATACCTTGTTCAACAGAAAGTGCAGTCACCCAAAATCTCCATAGGTTTCTGAGTAAATAGCTCAGTTATGCAGGTCTGGCTATAGGGACTTATAACTTGCTTGCACTTGTCCTATTACTCTTTTGTTTTAGTCTTTTCAGTATAGTTTCTTTCTTTTCTTTTCTTCTCTTTTTTCTTCTTTTTTTTTTGCTGTTGTTCTCTTAGATGGTCATCTTTTACCTGTATGACTATACCATTTAACTGCCTTTGCTAACTATTTATGTTCAGTTGTCTGGTTATGAGTGACTTATCATGTTTACCATTACTCCCAGAAAACTTTGGTCAATATACCAATGCCTTGTCTTTTATTCTGGGTATATATGCTTTTTTGGATTCTGAGTATATTGTATGTATTTTGAGAGGATAACAACATTTATAAAACTAGGACAGAAGTACTTGATACTTTGGAGAAAATATAGATGAAATAAATTGCATTTCATCACAAATAATTCTAGTAAATTAAAAAAAAATTATTAGTTTGTGAAGAAAACTATTAGTTTGTGAATAAAAAAAAATATTAGTTTGTGATGTGGTGATTTAGATTCTAATCGGGCAGTTAAAAAATTTCCAGTTAATAAATAAAACTATGAAAAGTATCATTAATTTGACAAGGATTGGGAAATGTTAACAGACAGTAACATCCGTATTTGTCATCAGGAGGGTGAAAATCAAAGTCCCATTCAATCATTATTAAATAAATGGTTTGTGAGTTAATTATAGACTAATCTCATTTTCATTTCTGATTGGTAGTTTAAAGGAAGTTATACATGATAAATATGAATGGGGGCAATGCATTTAACAAGGTAATTCGTGAGCATTTGAACAATTTTTCTTTCACTAAGTGTATACACAGCTTTGGAAAGAACACATGGACCGCAAGGAGAAGAGAGGGAATATCTATAGTGGCTATTAGAGCAACAAAACTAATTCTGGCAACAGATAGGATGATTATAGCTTGACAGGCCTTGCAACTCGGTTACTGTATCTTTGTGGATAAGATGCAGAAACACACTAGATGCTAGTAAAGGAGTTTGGATTGAAGAACAGGTGATTGCTGGTTAATGAATCATTGTCTACTACAATAAAGACTTGAACAATGTTTTAGAGCTCTGTTCTTTAAAAAAAGTTCTATTCAATGGCTCTTTTGAGCACACAGAAGTCATGGTCATCTTATTTGAGAGTGACACAAATCTAGATGGGTAGTTAATTTATTGCATGCAAAATTTGACTTCTAAATATCTTGCTAAAAGTCTACGGCCATGTTACCCTGAACAAGCCCAATCCCATCTGATCTCAGAAGCTAAGGAGGGTCGGGCCTGGTTAGTATTTGTATGGGAGACCATCTAGGAAGACCAGGGGCTGTAGGTGTAAAAAATCAATCAATCAATCAATCAATCAATCAATATCTTGCTAAAGATAAACGAATGGGACTACATCAAACTGAAAAGCTTCTCCTCAGCAAAAGAAATTGTCAACTAGGTAAAAAGACAACAGTCTGAATGGGAAAATATATTTGTAAGCAATGCCTCCAATAAGGGCCTAATATCCAAAATATACAAAGAACTCATATGACTCGATAACAACAACAACAAAAAGATTCAATTAAAAGATGGTCAGAGGACCTGAATAGACACTTTTCCTAGAGGACATACAAATGGCCAACAAATATATGAAAAGATGCTCAACATTGCTAGCTATTAGGGAAATGCAAATCAAAATCATAAAGAGATACCATCTCACACTTGTTAGAATAGCTATACTCAACAGGACAAGTAATAACAAATGTTGGAGAGGATGCAAAGAAAAAGGAACCCTCATACACTGCTTGTGGGACTGCAAATTGGTACAGCCACTATAGAAAGCAGTATGGAAAAAACTAAAAATTGATCTACCATATAATCCAGCAATCCCTCTACTGGGTATTTACCCCAAAGACATGAAAATCCATATCCAAAAAAGATATTTGCACACTGATGTTCATAGCAACACTACTCACAGTGGCCAGGACATGGAAGCAACCGAAGTGTTCTACAATAGATGATTGGCCAAAGAAACTGTGGTACGTATATACAATGGAATATTACTCAGCCATAAGAAGAGATTAAATACTGCCATTTGCAACAACCCGGATGGACCTTGAGATAATCATGCTAAGCGTAATAAGCCAGACTGAAAAAAGTAGAAAATCACATGATATCACTTACATGTGAGATATAAACTTAAAAGCAACAAATAAACAGGACAAACAGAGACTCAGGGACATGGACAATGGACTAGTGATTATCAGAGGGTAGGGGGTGGGGGAGGAGGGAAGAGGTAGATAGGGTAAAGAGGGTCAAATATAGGGAGTTTGGGGGAGAGTGTAGCCGGTAAAGGGGATCAAATAGGTGATAGCTGAAGGAAACTGAATTTTGGGTGGTAATCGCACAATAGAATATATAGATGTCGAATTATAATGTACACCTGAAAATTATATAATTGTATTAACCAGTGTTACCCCAATAAACTTAAAAAAAAATATCTTGCTAAGTTTGAAGTTTCAAACAAGTTTCAAACAAGAAATTTAAGGGCTAATGCAAGACTCCACACTTAGTCGAATATATTCAAAAGAAAAAAAAACAAAATTAACCTCAGTTATTAATTAAGTTAAAATCAATGAATGAATGCTATTTTATGTAAAAAATGATTTTGAGGTCCTGGATAACTCTAAGACTGATACAAATTAATACAACCTATGACTTCAGCCAGTTAATTTAGGATGACTGATGGAAAATAAATAGTATACAGAATAAGACTAGTCTATACAGTGATCACTAATGAATTTGGAATGCATTCTGAAAATAGAATGTATGGAAATAAAATGAACTTACTCTCTTCTACTTTATGTCTGGCTATATGAATCATATTTTAAGGGAATGTAGGCATAGTAAAGATTACTTAGGATGATGAGAGAAAGGTATTATTTGAAACACTCCAATAAAATAAGTATTGGAGTATATGCTAATTGTTATGTGTGAGAGAAGTAGCAAGTATTAAGGCTTGAGGGATTAGTGAGTAGGACATAGTCAATGACTCACTAGGGTCCAAATATAAGATTATGCCAGCAGGAAACATTGTGAATTTGAAATTTATATCCATCAAATAACAACTTTGCTCAAAAAATGTCTTTTAGTCACAGATGTTTTCAGCTGAGTTTTAGATTGCCCAGAGGGAACAACATAATTAAAGTGAAAATAGGTGAGTTCCTGCAGGAAAGCCAGAAATTATCAATAAGATACCTAAAATGTCAGAAATTATTTTTTCTGACAATTCCTAACTGTGGTAAGATCATACGTTGTTCTCAATTATCAGAAAAATAATCTCTGACATTTAAAGTATATCTCTCACAGGCAGGCACTGCAGTCACATAGCCACCTATAGAGATATATAATCCTCTTCGAGGGAGAGCCACATAATTTGCAGGGCTTTCCTGTGAGAAGAGTGCTCTTTCCTTTAGGTTTAACCATGTGACTCGCTTGCTTCAGCCAATAGAATGCAAGATTAAGTGACATGTATGACACTAGAAAGAAGTTTTAAGAGCTATTAAGAGGTTCAGCCACTCTGCTTTTCCTTTTGCCATGAGAACAAAACAGAAACTTCACGTCAGTCTGGATTCCAGAAAGTAGAACATATGGAACATAGCTGAAGACTTGCTACAGATGTCCAGCTGAAGTATAATGTGAGGAATAAATAAGCCTTTGTTTTGATAGAACATTAAAATTTGGAAATTGTTTGTTACTGAACACTTTCCTAGAAAAATCTGACTAATGAATTAGCACAGAATCCAGGGAAAGTATCTGTGATGGGATACTGAAGTCAGGCTCTTGGATAGGCCACATAAAGCTTCCGTGATGCTATTTGATTGGTTAAGCTTAAGTATGAGGCTTGAAATCCTCCAGCCTTGTTGAGAGAAGGCCTGGAGGAGATAGATAACTTCCTACACTGATCAAAGAAAGTTTAAAATTTTTCAGTTATCTCCAGAAAGTAGAGCTAGAACAAAAACAACAGATACTTTCTCAATTTAATAAGAAACTATCTAATAATTAGAAATGTTTTGAGCTGGGCTGATTTCCATTATTGAAGCCATGTAGAGATGAAATGGTCACCTTTCAGAGATACTGGGGAAAATCACAATAAAGCATTGAGCTGAATGATTCAATAAAACTCTACACTATAATACAATAACTAATATTCCCTCTTACATTTTTATAAAAGATCAAAAATACTTGTCTGAGTAAAATATAAAAGATGGTAAAATTCATCTTTGATGTATCTCCTCTCTCAATGTCCTTTTTGTATTTTCAGTTACTAGCAAAACTAAACATCATGGCTTTTCAACCGTTTCTTTCTCTACTTTAAGATATCTGGACATACCATCAAGTTAATGAGGACCTTGTAGTAGCATATCAAATAATGGCCTAAGCTCTGTTCTGCTTTATATGTATATTATTTGCTAAGACAGATCATTTTAATCACTCTGAGACATGCTTATTTATAACTAGGTGTAACAAGACTTCTGCTGACTTCATACTGATGTTGTAATGATGAGACAAAATGATGTAGGTAAAAGCATTTGTAAATAATTTAGGGATACTCAAAGCAGATATTACCATCAACTTCTTTGCCATTGTCATCATCATCCCTCTACAGATAACTATGCTCTAAAAAAGAGTACATTCCAATGTAATGTTAAATAGAATGAAAGGATTACTTAATGTAGAAATTAAAATGCAAATTTTTTTTTTCAAGAGAAGAGATACTTACCAGAATCTCTCGAACTATAGTACTTAGGTATTATAAGTATTATCTTCCTATCTGCAAGATTTCCTTAAAGGAAAAGGTGATTATTTAGTAATTGAAACTAAGCAACACAAACCTGTTTAAAATATTATCTCTTGTAATTTACTATGGAGAGTATTGATGACATAAAAGACCACATTTGCTACTCAGTTTTTATACTTAGGGTCATCATTCTTATTAATGACATGTGAATAAAAGTTAAAGGACTATAGTAAATTGACCAATAACACAAAAATTGATGGCAATGTTGAAAAGGCAGAAAAATAAAACTAAAGAAATTTGAGAAGATTGAAAGTAGGTTTTATACAAGTACAAGTTGGTATTAAGCAGAGTTTACTAAGAATAAGTCAAATAAATGCATGTGGAAGAAAGTTGATGCTAAACATAATGTAGTATTTGCACTGTCCACTCCATTTTGTATTGCTATCCAACTTTCTAGAATTCATCATATCATAATATTCAGATGCCTGGTACCCTCATTCTTCCATTCTGCTACATACAGCTTTTATTCAGTTTCCATTCTTACTCACATTCCCAATATACTCTCAAGCTATTGAATTATTTTGTCCTCTCTCATCAAATGTCTCACTTCTTCAATTTCAGAGAATTGTTCAAGTGACTTACTAATACGTAACTAATAACTTGAGATTATAGCATTGTGAAATAAGTGTTAATAGGTTAATTTATGGTAAAATTTCAGGCAGTATGATAAAGTGAAATGAATTAGTGAGGATAGTGAGATATAGTATCTGAAACCAGGTGTTTAAAATGTCATTGCAGTCAAATTACAAAATTGGCCTAATTCAGAGAATTATCTGGATATTTGACTACAATAAAGCAAGAAAAGAATACGAACAATCAGATTAAGCTTTAAAAAGGATTAGATTAAACACTAAAAATAATGCTTACAAATAAGCATTAGAAATGGCTCTGTAAATTGGTTTCTTCTTTTTCTTTTCAGAATTCACTACATGGGAGATAAATTTTCTCTATTATTGTCATTGATCTATAATTTATGCAATTCTTAGAGACAATTTCTAAGTTTCATCTATTTTCATGTACAAAGTTAGCAGCAGTTAATGCATCTTTGGTTTGGAATGGAATATATACTTTTCTTGTGCAACATACCCTTTGAAGACAAGAGAATTTGATAAGCACACTTCAAGAAAGATTTTTTTTAATGCACGTTATATTCTCTTTATAATGTGTTTGAGATCCTGAAAATTACTCATGTTGTGATAGAAGGAAATAAAAATCTTAAAACAGTTAATGGTTTATGTTCTCTATTTACCGTAGATTGTCAAAATGAATGTATGCTAGTGTAATAAATGTAACTGATTCTTTGAAGCTAATAACTAACCCTGAGTAAATCTGAATTGATGCTATAGTCCATTAAGTTTTGAACTATGGTTATAATTTTCTTTAACAGACACAGATACAGGCTATATTTTTTCATTATCATAAGGCTGAAGAGGAGACTGAAAGTGGAAAGATACACAGAGGTTTACCTAGTTCTCACAAAGGCTCTTGTTAAAAGGCCAGGGTAGTGAATTAGAAAATCTAAACATGCTTTATGTTTCTGATATTCTCTTTGACTATTAAATATGTAGGATTGTCAAAGATGAGACACCTATGGAAAAAGGTCAGGAAGGAACCAGAACTCAACAACAGTATAAACGGAAAATAAATTGTCTTTAAAGACTTAGTAAGTGCACATGTTGCTACCACTAACTAGATTATGTGAAACAAAACAGAAAGTATCCCTATTCAAGCAAAATATTTTGATTTAATGTCAAAATACAAAAAAACAACATCTCTAGTGTTAGCGATACCTTGAACTTTACTATTTAACAATATATTTGGATTGTAGCCACATTTAAAAGAGAAAATTAATGTAAGTTAAGTGCCCTTCCTCTTCTGGTGCACAGCTTATGGAAATGTGTTTATTTTGCATCCCTCTATTTGCATACATACCACTCACCTTGTTTCTTTGATAAAAATTTTATGTGCAATAAATTATAAATCATGCTTATGTATAATTTATCCCTTTAAATACATATTTTATTTTTGGCTTTTTAAATAAAAACCATCTTTTGCTTTGTGTTTTTTAAAGATTCAAATTCAATACTTTAAGAAATTCATGAATAAGGCATGTTTCAACCTTAATTTGCATTTTTATAGTGTCTGCTGTAGAACAGTATAGATTTTGCTTTCTGAGTGTATTCTTTCAAGCAGACACAATTCCCTTAAGAAAAAGCCTTGAGAAAATTCACTTGCCCTTCATAAAACACACATTTCATTATGTCCCTATAAATTGGACACTTCCATAACATGGATGTGCATTTGTGTCTACTCCTTGAATATTGTAATATCCTCTAGTTCACATACACATACTAATACAAACAGAAAATGACCATTTTATTATGTGTAACTGAATGGCAAGTGACCTGACATTAATCCAAAATGCATTCTACCTTTGAGAAGATAATCTTGAAATTTTACAACCCTTTGAGTGAGAAAATCATGTGGGAGAAATTAGTTTTCCTTAGTCACATTTTAGACTTAGTTTTATATGTTAATATATTGGTTAAGCTAGCTTTGAGTTTAGAATATATTTAGGGTATTGAACCAAAGAACTTTGTTGATAAACTACAAGGGAAGAGAATTCTTATACTGTTAGAAAATAAAGCTAAGGACTATAGTGATACTCGTAGGGTAGATAACATTGTCTTTTCTCTCCCTCCCTTCCACATAGGCATATTACTTAGCAATCACTGGCATTCATAAAAATATTTGTTTTGTAATTAGAGGAAGCATTGCTATCATTTATTATTTATTTATTTATTCATTCATTCATTTATTTATTTATTGAAGATAGGTCTTTGAATAAGAAGGAAGACTTAGGTATTAACTTGGGGGCAGCGTCCTATTATATAAAAAAAACAAGGCTAGGAACTTCTGATCTTCTTTCATTCACAGAATTGTCCACTTAATTTTAACCTTTCATTCACTCTTACTTTTTCTATTGTCAGAATTCTCTATAGTTACAGTCATCTTTTAATAATACAATAGTTTATCTTTTCTTATTGAAAGATCTCTAATTGTTTCTGTTATTGTTTCTCTGTGTCCTCCAGAGAAGGATATGTTGAAGTGCTAACCACGAGTACCTCAGAATATGAAATTATTTGGAAATAGGATATTTATAGAGGTAATAATATAAAAATGAGGTAATTAGGGTGGGCCCTAATCTCAAATGACTGGTGTTCTTATGAAAAATGGAAATTTGAACACAGAGACAGACAAACGCAGAGGGAAGACCACGTGAAGATACACAGGTAGAATGTCATGGGAAGACAGAGGATTGAGGTGCTACATCTGCATATCAGGGAAAACCTGTAGCTACCAGAAGCTGGGAAAGAGGTGTAGAACAGTACCTTCCCAAGCATCTTTAGAGGGAGCATAGCCCTGATGACAGTTTAATTTCAGGCTCAGGCCTTCAGAAGTGTGAGACAATACATTTCTTGTGTTTTAAGCCACTCAGTTTGTGGTACTTTTTTTTCAGCAGCCCTAGAAAACTAGAAATCTAATGCATCTTCTCATTGCTATGAAGATAAATCTTGTACTCTTTAAGGCGGATTGCAAGGCCTTTTAGGGTTTGAGTCTGTGTACCTTTCCAGCTTCCCTTTCCACTCTATCATGAAGCAACATTTTAAGGAACTAAAAGTGGGCACCTTTTAGTTCCTTAAAATGTCACACTTTCTCTTTTTCTCTCACTTAGAGTCTTCTCCACTCTCTTCCCTGTAATGTTAGCACCACACTTTTCTCTGACACATCTCCACCCAAAATTCATCATTTGATTACTCTTAATCATCTTTTACATCTGAATGTCAATACTGCTTATTCTTTCAGAGGTCCTTCTTATTCTTTTAGTCTCCCATAATTCTCTATTTCTCTGTCATAAAAATTATTTCATTTCACTAATTTATTGTCTCTTTTCTTTGCAAGATTGAACATTTCTTGAAGGAAAGAACTATGTTTACTTTGTTCATGTTTTAGCCCTAGTACTTATTAGCTGACCAATAAATATCTAAAGAATACATGACTGAATGATAGCATATCATCTACTCCCTGTGCTACTTCTTTGTCTAAGTTTCTGCTCTGTTAGAAGGGGCATGTCTTAGCTTCCTGGGGCTGCCACAAAATTGACTACAAACTTGGCAGTTTAAAATAATCCAAATTTATTCTATTAAATTTATTTTATTAAACAGTTCTGGAAACCAGAAGTCTAAAAATCAAGCCTCTGAAGGCTCTATAGGATAATCTTTCCTTGCCTCTTCCTTTTCTTGGTTTGTGCAGCATAATGCTACCCTTTCCATCCTTACATGGCTTTTTCCATGTACCTCTGTGTCTTGAATTCCTTCTTCCTTTCTTTTACAAGAAAAACTGTCATGGGATTTAGGGCCCACCCTAAATATAGGATGATCTTATTTAGAGATCTTTAAATTAATCACATCTGCAGAGACTTTTTTTCACAAATAAGATCACATTCATAGGATGCAGGGGTTAGTACTTAAACATTGCTTTTCGGGAATCATTATTCAACCCTTTACTGGATCAGGCTGATTAATTTTATGAGATTTGTGAGACTGTAGGCATGCACTCAGCTGGTTTGAGGTCTAGATGAAAAGTGTTGCATGGAGTGGAGAGAGTTATTTTTTACTTCATTACATGGAATCCAGTAGTCTGGCACTCAGGGAATTGGTGGCTTTGCTGACATAAGGAGATACTGCTTTTGTTGTGAACATTGGTGTTCTTTTGGTGGCAGGAGCTGTAGTGACACTGTGAAACTCCTTCCAACAGCTTCACAGGTAGAAGACATAGGCAAACAGAAGTTTGAGCAGGAAAAGAAGTTGGATGGTGGACATCTGAGGAGATTGTGACTGAGAAGTTTTCTGGGGACTCCGTAAAATATCAGGGAGACAACTTGAAGAGGGAAAGTGAGTCAGCTCAGATCCACTGGAATGGGGAATAAATGTCAAGGTGAACTCGTTTTTAGGCATGGCCTGGTAAGGCCAGGTGATATTTAATTTAAAAATGGAATATTTTATGAGTATATAAAATAAAATATATAAGGAATTTCCAATTAATCACATTAATGTGATGAGATGAATAGTTGAAATTCACAGAATTATCCACTTAATTTTAACTTTAAATTCACCATTTTTTTTTCTCATTAACATCACTATAAAACAGAATCAATGAGTGATTTGGGTCTCTCTTTCTCTTTCTTTGATTGAAATCTCCTCCTAGAGAGCCTAATTAGAAATAGTAATATTAAAAAGTATAATCAGTCTTATATTTAAGTAGAATAACTCCTCTGACTTGACTAACTGCTCACTATAGTGTCCTCAATTAGCTGTGTTAAATTAGGCAATAGCACTGGAAAGTATCATATTTTATGTTATCAGCCATTTCTACACATCATAAATATTTTTTGGTACTTTTCGATATGCTAATACACTGGGACAATGGCCTTGTGTTCAAAAAACTTAGTATGATATGTTTGTGGGTAAAAACCTACAAAGAATAAAGAACACAGAATCAGAATTCTTTGTTAGAATCCTAAAATTGTCACATAACCTTGCATAAATCACTTAGTCTTTCTGATAAATCCGAAGGGCTCTCCTAGATCTACTACTTTGTGATTCTTAAAGAAAAACATATAAAATGATCTGTCTGACTTTTGCAGTAGTCTCTCTAGAGGGCAGATCTGTCTGTGGCACTGTGAATGAGGTGTTCTGTATACCAAGGAATCAGTTAAAAGATTTTGGCAAGGTTTCTGCAATCTGTAAGAGATAATTTCGCCAGGAATCTCAAAGGAACCAAAATCAAATGAGCTCACTTTGCCTGGGGCTAACCGTGACAAAGTCAGACAGAAAGGAAGAATACATGGAGTAGAAGTTCTTAGATCTTATACTTAGAAGAAATTGAGTCTGTGGTCTATTTTGTCTGCCTGTCTGTCTGTCTCCTCCCTCTTTCCTTTCTTTCTTTACATAAAATTTAAAATAATTTTCAGATTTTCCAAAAAAATTATAAGCACAAAACTTATCAAAATTATCTTAAGAGAAAGATTTTAATGAATCATATCTATTTCAATGGCCCTGGAATTAAATTTGCAATAAAATAATTATACATTAAAAAAATTACTAGTTAGATATTGGGAACTAGTATTGAAGAATTTACCCTTTCTAAATCCTTTCATTATCTTGACGCTCGTATCTCCTCCCTCCCTCCCTCTTTCCCCTCCTTCCTTCTTTCTTCATCCCATTTTTTTCTTTTGTTTTCTTTTTCTTTGTCTTTTCTTTCCTATGTTAAGGTTATTGCATAAGAATCAAGGACCTTCCACAGTCTTTGAGGTGGATTTAGTTGGGGCTCCTCTCTAACCTCAGAAGCGAGTATTTCTTATCACTTATTTATGACAAGTACATATTTCAAACTTACACCAATAATATGGAATTCATCCTAGGGTGAAAACAATAAATGAAAGTAAAATATTGCAGAGGTGGCTCCATAGTGTAGTGATCAGCACGTCTGCTTTACACACAAAAGGCCCTGGGTTCATGCCCAGGTGGAACCATGGACCAGGCCCCAGGTGCACCAGGCCCTGAGTGCACGCTGTGAGCATGTGGGAGGAGACACCGTGCTTTCAGAGATCTGGTTCTTAAGGGGAAACGGCAACATCCATAGGTCCAGGTGGAAGTGGGGTGGAAATGGGGGCAGGGAAAGTAAAATATTACTAGTAATTTCTTTAAAAAAAGGAAAGTTTACTACTTTTTTTTGGGGGGGGCGGACAGACTAAACTAGCTAATAAAATAAAAAAGATTCTTATCGGTATTTAATACCAAACCAGTTCTTTGCTTTAAAGAATGAGTTTAGGTTAGTTATATTTCTCATATTTTTGACAAAACCAGCAAATGAAACCTGGTCTATTTTGGTCTATTTTGATAAGTCATTGCATAATTATTATTTTATAAAATATGAAGACATTTTGAAATAACAATTAAAATTAAAACAAAGACTTAAAGATAATTAACAGACAGAAAATTAGAAACATACATTACATTGTTTCAATGTACTTGTTTACATTTAAGTCATCAATTTAATACACATAATTTGGATTTTAGAAGAAATAAAGTTTAAATGAGTAATAACATTTTTACCATAATGACCAGACTCAAAGACAATGTTCTGGTTTTTAATTGCTACTTGTACCAAATGTAAATATTCTTCCATATTTTTGGATTATGGTTTTATTTACTAAATCATAACATGAAAGAATTATAACCCCCATGGAATCACATAAAATGTAATGTGAAGTCAACTCTTCATTACCATAGTTGAAATATAGGTTCTTGGTAGTATTACTTGAATAACAAGGAAATCCTTAATGCGAAAACAAAAAATTCAAAGGAAAGTGGATATCCGATGTACATGAAAATGTGCTCAGCTTTATTATTAATAAATAAGACATGTTCAAACAAGATCTACATATTTGTTGATAAACTAGCAATTATTAAAAATAATGATAACTAAATTGATGAAAAGTCTAAATTTTTAGAACCTCTCAAGAGGCATTTTAGCAATAAATAGCTAAATAAATTGAAGTATATACAACAATTTTACCTCTGGGATTTTATCATAACATAATTAGGCACATTCAACATATAGACAATAATTACAGCAATTATTTAATAATAATCTCTTAAATTGCCTAAGATGGACATATTGCCAGACATAGACTAGACATTTTTTCTGGATCATTTCCTGCAATCTTTATAACCATCTCCTCGCACCCCCCTCCTCCCCCACCCCCTTGCACACTCTTTTGTTTTCTGGTTCAGCATGTAAGGAGCTAGGAAGTTGCCACTTCATTCTAACAACAAATAAATAGCTGAATGAACAGAAAATTAACAACTCTTCTTAGATCCATTAGATAATTGAGGTCATAGGGCAAACAGCTACCCCTAAATTGGAGAGTTATACAGGTATACACAGAGAATCACAACTTAAAACAGAAACCTAGGAACAGAAACTGTCATGAGAAGCAGTGCCAGGGTAGGAAAACTTGAACTATAATTGACAAATTGCTAGAGGTTCATCATAGACAAGTTTGAAGTTAAAAACTCCAGGGGGCCTCAATCATAGAGGACACCTCACACTTCTGTGAGTTTTATCTCCAGAAGCCCTACAACAAAGTTTGGAGAAAAAATTCCTCATGCTTCTGGCAGGGGGAGAGAAAGAGTAGCCATTTAGAAATAACATGCAAAGCATTCTGTTCTACTCAACAAGGACTGCCCTCCAGAAAAACTGTTTCATTAAAGCCTAACCTACTGGGGATTTATCAGAGCCTAACCAACTAGGCTAGAGGGAAATAATTCCAGCCCCCTCTAGCCATTGGTCCTATCTAAAAGGGGAAAACAAACAAACAGACAAACAAAATTGAGAAGCACTTGTGAATGTCACAGCCCAGGGGCACAGGCTCACTAAAACATTGAGACTTAATCATCTTACTATAGGATGTTTTCTCTCTCTACCACACTTCACCATCACATCATTAAAGTTTGAATTATCACAGTACCTTTTACTTGGGACATCATATCCAGCTTTCAACAAAAATATACAAAGCATATTAAAAGGCAAAAAACAGTTTGAAGAGACAGAGCATCAGAACTAGACTCAGATGTGGCATGAAATTTGGATGTGTCAGACTGGGTATTTAAAATAATATGATCTATATTCTAACAGTTATAATGGAAAAAATAGACAGCATTCAAGAACAGATGAGTAATGTAAGCAGAGAGATGGAAATTCAAAGAAAGAATAAAAAATGCTAAACTCAGAAACACTGTAACAAAAACAAAGAATGACTTTGGCGGACTCATTAATAGATGGTATATGACTTAAGAAAGAATCACTGAGCTTGAGGATATGTCTGACCTCTGGTTTGAAGCTGAGATCTAGACAGGTGAAAGAAAAAAATCTTCATTTTTAAAGTAGCAGATGTCAGTCTCATGCAGATTTGTCTGATTCCAAAGGAATCGCTCACTCTACTCTTTAATTTCTTCATTTTCTCTTTCAAAGATAATAATGAAATTAGCAATTAATAATTAGATAATAGAGAAGCATGATGGCAAAAGAATATATTCACTATATATTTTGAAAAAAAAAGCTTTAAAAATATGTTCAGTTTAATCAAGTTAGTATGTTTTTTTCTATGTTGTTGACAAAAGTAAAGGACTATACCCAAGTGCCTGATGATGTTTATTTCTGAACAGTGAAATTATAGTTGACTCTTTTTTCTCTTATTTTGTTAGAGCTTTTCTCTATTTGTATTTCAGCAATGCCTATATATGATTTGTGATCTAACTAACTAACTAACTAAATAACTAACACTTATTTAAAACAACAGTAAAAACAAAACCGAAGGGAAGCAGAATCTTTAAAATTTAAATATAAAAGGTATATGAGCAAGAAGGCCCAAAAGAAAATGTCGAGAGATCTGTTAAAACTTTTATCATTATATTAGTCGTCAAGGATTGCATATATTTCTATTTAGTCTAGTTGCTTTTAAATTTCAGATTTTAATTTTAATAATGAATCACAAGAAAAAAACTCCTTATTTTCTACATTTTCTCTTCTTGTTGCTCACCATCATCACATAATAATAATGATGGTTAATAAAGCCTGAGGGGAGTTTCTTCATGCAAGAGAAGATACTAACATACTCAGCCACTACAGTAGCCCCTTTTCTTCAGAGTTTCGATAGTTCACATGTTTCAAAAGTTTATGTCATCCAGGTAGAAAAGATAATGGATATGGAGAGAAAGAGGTTTTTATTTTTATTCATTTTTCAAACCTGTCACCTTGGAAAAGAAAATGACTCTTTATTTTGTAACTCAGACAGGAGGCAAACAGCACATGGCATTGCTGACTGAGTTGCAAAATCAAAATTGACAAATCCTGGAGGAGCAGAAACTTCCCATTGCAAAGTCAGGCATCACTGTGCAGACTGCCTAGGCTTATGTGGTGTACTCCTGCCGCTGCTCAGCAGCCCCCAAGGGCCAGCCGACATTAGTATGCCTTCTCAAACAAGTCAGAAAGAAAAAACTAATTTTATCATAAGGAAATAAAAAGATTGGCACAGGAGACCAGTTTTTCTTGCTGTGCTTGAGATGAAGAAGGGTCAGAGAGAAAGGCTGATGCAAAAACTCAGCACCGGGTATGAGAAAAGAAGGAAGAATTAGATTTTTTAAAAAAATTACCAGTCTTCTTAAAACTAAATGTAATTCAAGAGTTAATAGCAGAGACTCACTGATAACGTGAATGTTGTTAAAATGTTATGCTCTCTTATCACTGGTGGAAGTGAAATTCAGCACAACTCTTTTGGAAAGTTTCAACAAAAGCAATTAAGAACTATCTATATGTTCATATAGTTTGATATGTATACAATGCTGTCTACACAGATCCAAATACGTTGCTGTTATATACTTGGGAAATTGAAGCTAAGTAAAAATACATTGATTTAGAAATATTTGTTCAATGCTTAATAAAACCATGGTACAATAAACTCAGTGAATTATTCAGTCATTAATAGGGACAGAAAGGCAAAATGATTAGAAATACAGAAAATGCTTAGAGACAAATGCTGCTGTGGCAAAAGCAATACATAGATTTGTGTGTATACAATGGTTGAAATTTTATTTAAAAATATATATTCAAAGAAAAAGAATGTTAGAAACAGGCAAAATAAAAAAAAATGTTGAAATGAATTAATAGAGATTTTTTCTATTTTTTCTATTTTTAAAACTTCTGTACTATTGTACTTTTCTTATAATAAGAAAATCATAAAAATGATAGAATATTTAATATTTAATTTTTGCACATCAGAAAACTAGCATTCAGGTTAATTTCCAGAAAGCATTTAATAAATGGTCATTCTAGAATCTGATTTTTATAACTTAGGTGGTAACCAACATTAAGGAAATGTAATTACTTCTAACCTGTCTTAGCTTTCCTGTTATTGACTTGATGTGCACAATTTAAGGTAAAAGAAAGAACTAAACACTGAAGCAAACAGATCTCACAATTAAGTTGATGATCTTCAATGCTTTCCAAGATTTTTCAAGTTAATACCAAAATGAAAAATGGAGATGTTTGTATGGTGCTTTGTGGTACATGGAGGAAGATGTGCTCATGGAATAGAACTGATAGGACAAGATTGAGAAATCTTCATTTCCAAGGCCCCACTGCTGTCCTGAGTGCTAAAGGATTAATAGTTCAGCACGTGTAAAACCTGAGAAGTTCTGATATGAAACATGGATCAGGAAATAAGCTGCATAAAATCATGAAGGTAAATTTGATGGGAAGTGTGTGTGTGTGTGTGTGTGTGTGTTTATGTGTATGTGTGTGTGCGCGCATGCACGAGGGATAGAGAGAGAGAGAACTTGTAATGAAATTGTGTAAATGGGGATCCATAGAAATTTAGCTTTCTCTTGTGACCTCCCATTACTGTCTAAATTTGGTTTTAGTAGATAATCGTATTAAGAATGTTTCCCAACCCCCGACCCTCTGCAGTTCTCTAAAGGGCACACATTTATGGGCTTACAATTTCTATTTTCTTTTATCATTCATTCTTTAATAAAGTTGTCTGCAGTTAAGAAATAGATGTCGATTTTTGTATCTTGTGTAGTCATAGATAAGTTTACGACCCTTTGCTTATTGGTGAACAGAGAAAGTTTATTGAGAGTAAATGTAAACTAGAAAATCTCCAAATGTAGAAACTAGTATTTAGAAAGAACATCCAACCTTACTTGAAACAATATATAGAGAAAAAAAAGCAGTGCCGCAGTGTTCTTTAAATCTATAGAAACATCAGACAAAAAAAAAAAATCTTCTTATCTTTTTGCTATTTGTTGAATAAAATTAAAATAAAATAATCATGAATGTCTGAGAATATCAGATTTTAATTTTAGATGGTTTAAGTATAAACATATTGCCCTTTCTTTTTCTTTTTTATCTCTCTGTCTTTGTTTACTTGGTTGCTAAATTAAAAACAATACTCAAAGACTTGATGCATCCTAACAGAAGCTGGAAAATTTATTGAGCACCCATTTTATTATTTCCTCCAGCATACAAATTGCTATTCAAGAGTATTTGAGCCTTTTTAACACATGTGAGTTAGAAAAGCTATGCTGTGGCTCTCCTATTATAGTCCAGAATAATAATTTTTAAATTATTTTCTCTAGATGGTGTGCTTTAGAGATTCTGAATATTTTTAATACAGTTTTCATTTTTATATATGCTTCAGTTATTAAAAATTATAATAAAGTTAGCATGTACTCTCAAAAGTGCTTACCAAATATTTACAATTTAAAAATTACTGATACATTGTTTTCCCAGCACTGAAAACTCTTTTTTTCAACTTTACTTAATCAAATAGTGTTCTGTGATTATTAAGAAAATAATAAAAACAGTTACCAATTGCAAGTGTTTGTTAGGTTTCCTAGATTCCATGCAATGGAAACAAAACCTCAAATTACACTGAAATGTTGAGGTGGTTATATTTACTGTAACTGTCACCCATAACTTTTAATTCCAAGTGTCTTTCACTAAAATAGCTCATGGTTCTCATTGATTAGATTGACAACAAATACATATAAATTTGAGTTTATGGAATAAATTTATACTAAAAAAATCATTTCTAAAAATCTTTGTTTTAATACTATGGGAGCTTATTGTAAAATTCCACTTATATAAAAATTTATTTCTGCAACTAACTATTCTTGATGAGTGATATAGATATTTTGGGGAACAGAGATCTCCTAATAGTAATGCAAACTTCCTCTCAAAGTTTGTAATAGGTGGGTATGATAAAATCTCTAATATATGATTTACTAATGTAGAAATTCCTGATTATTTGGTGTGACAAGAAAGCACTTGCAGTTGTCTGACAGCTTCCAGCCACAGTAGCTATGGGGTATCCTACAGCATTTATATCAAGGGCAGGCTCTCTTCTAGAGGTTCCCAGCCAGTGGTTGAGCCCTGGGTGGCCCAAGGCAGGACTCAGAAGTCCCCACTGAGCTGGTTGAGATTTTGTCAGATCTGGCTAATCCTGTTTCCTCCCCTTTTACCTCAGACATTCTCTCTCCCCCAAAACCTTCAAACACTATATTTTTCTCTGTGTTTGCTTTCTTCAAGACTTGAACTGCCTTATTAAATAAATGTTGAATATATAAAACTTATTGAATAAATTAATACATAAGCAAGATTATTGGTGGGTACCAGTGTTTCCTTCAACTTCCTGTACTTGAGACTGCTATTTTCAGAGCTTTCCACATTTTAGTTACATGTTTTCACATTTTGTCCACTAGAATAAGAAACCTATTAAGAATATAAATTTATATTAATCAATACTATAAGCTAGTTGTAGTCACTGTGCTTGGAAATATAAAAATGTTAAAATGTAACTAAATTTTTGGACATATTTTAATAAACTGTCATGACTTGATAAACTTATACAATGCTTTTTTTCACAAAGTAAAATATTTAAAGTTAAGGAAAAATAAACAAAAAAATTATTACAGCCAATAATATAATGGAAAATTCTGATATAATGGGATAAAATTAATGTCAGCCATTTTTTCTTTATTTTAAAATTTTTCTGTCTATTTAACACGTTTTGAACTTCAAATAGCTTGAAATAACTCATAGATAGTTTCCATATGACATTGTTCTTCACTCCAAATGTTATATTGCTTAAAAGATACCTTTTAAAATATAATCTATATCTCATGGTTTTAGATTGAACTAATCAGACCTCTATTAGGCTAATCTAATTAGATCAGATACAAGTGGTCTAATCTGGAATCTTATCCACGTTATAATTATGTGCCTATAGGCTTTTGGTTTAGAGATCAAATTCATCAACTTCTTAATGCTAATTGAGCCTGCGTAGGTAAGGTACATCCTCTCCAGTTCTCTAGGCTTAAACCTGGACACATTTTACATAGTTTACCTGCTTAGCCCCTGTCATTTTGGTGCTCCTACTTTATGGTAATCTGGACGAGATTAATCAGGATGATATGTTCTTACTCTTTTCTTTACTGTGAGAGTATAGTCACAATGATTACTTATATAGTGATTTGCTTTCCATAGTATCTAAATTCCCAAGTTCAAATCCGTGTCTGTGGTTATAAGCATAAACATCTCTTGTTTATGTCAATTTTATTAATCTTCACCTTTCTATTTGGTGAAACTCAGTATCAAAACCAAAACCAAAACACACATACAAATAACTGTCTATGGATGTGCTACGAAAAAAAAACTTTCAATGAATCAAGTGAGTTGAATTTTATGATCTTGAGCCATTTCACTTGTTTTCATGTAGATAAGCATTTTATACTATCTCATACACAATTTGAAAACCAAATGTTTTAAAGGCATAAGAAACGTTATTATATTTAAGAAAAAATATGATACATATGCTATCAAAATACTTTTTATTTCCTTTAGTTCCTTATTCTTCATTCACTGAGGTAAACTCCTGTAAAGGTTGCAATCTCACTTTTATGAAATAGAGTAGTGAAAACTAAATATCCACACTTTTTGTTATGGCATAAGAAGATCTTACTTTTTCCTGTCCGTATGATGTAGTTCTTAGGTAGCTGGCAAGACACACTGCCCATTTAGCAATTATGAAATTCCCTCCTGGTGCAACAAATGTGTTCCTTGTGTCTTTATTTTTAGGCTTAGTATACTGAGTTAAGAGGATTAATCTACTGGTGGAACTCTATTATTCCCTACATTAGGTAAGAAAAAAAATAGTTTTGTAGAGAAAAATTACAAAGCAATAGTTATATTTGATATTTTTTCTGTTGTTTTAATTTAAGCTATATTCTAGATTATAAGAGTAAATATATTTGTAATGACATTATTTTAGAACTTAGAGTAAGCCTTGATGTCTGGCACTAACTAGGAATGTGACATTAATAAAAAGTTTAACCTTTATGTATAGCCTTTTTTCCTCATTCGTGTCTCTTGTGTTGTAAACTTTCTCACAACATTGACTTCTACTAAACACATGGGACACTTAAATCTTTCCCATCAGAGAAATCACTATGTTTTTCAGCATGAGATACTGTTTATGATTACTTAAAAGAGATAAAGGATATAAAATTAACAAATACATATATATTTATGGTTTGTAAATTCTAACTTATTTTGTCACTTAATAAATATTGATCACCTACATATGTTAGGGGGCTACTAAACTTTAATATGCATGTGTGATTGACAGAGTTATAAGTTAAATATTATCTCAGCCCCTCAAATTTATGGTATTTGTCCATATCTCTTCCAGATACTCTTTCTTATCAATTTCATTCTCCTTCACAGGTTCCTCTGTCACCTACATCTCAAGAAGTCTCAAATGTACATCTATAATTCAAATCCCTCCTCTGAACTCCAAATATATGTAGCTAATTTTTTTATGAAACACTTTATATCTTGCTTTACTACAAGTACTTTGTGCTAAATAAATATATTAGTGAATTATTTTTAACCCAAATTGTTGTTTCCACCTATATAGTTTGTTCTGATTATGTCACCACCAATGGCCCAGCTGTCAAGCCCAATTCTGACAATTACCTTCAACTCTTATTTCTCCAATACCTTCTCAGCCAATCATTCCCTAATTTCTACCAATGCAATCATTTTTATATTCATTTAAGAATTTATCTTAAATTCTTCCTTTCCTCTTTATGTCACATGCTATTTAAGTAGTCTACTGTGACACCTCCCAACCTCCAGGTTTTCTTCTTCTAATCTGTTCTTCACACGGCACCCGAATGATCTTTCTAAAATGTATATCTTTCTACGTTTGCCCTATGAACAGAAACATCAGCAATGTTTCATTGCCAAAAGTATTATCTACACCTCTAAACTTTATATTTTTCTATTGCCATCTCCTGCTTTCCTATTTATACTTCATGTTGTAACTGCACTCAACTACTTAGTTTCCTAAACCTTTCCATGTCATGACTCCACAATGTTGCATAAATTGGTCCATTTGCTTTAAATAATCTTTTACGTCTTCAGCCCTTAGAAGTTTTCTATGTATCCCATAGCTCCCAGATTAATAATTCTGTAAGAAACATTCCCTGAATTAAAGGCTCGTTTTACTTCTTTATGCTCCTTTCATTGCATAATGGTCATTCAGTCACATCTCATATAGACTAAACAGACTCTGAGCAATACCACAGTCTAATTTTTTTAATTAATTAACTAATTTTAATTAGTTTCAAGTATACAGTACATTGGTTAGACATCTATATAGTTCATAGAATGATCCCTCCAATTGCTCCCTCCCTTCCTTAGCCCTCCACCTATCCAACATATTAATGCAACTGCATTCCCTATGCCATGCTCCCCATCCCCATGATCGTCTATCGACTACTAAGTTGTACTACTTTAACACTCCACCCCATTCTCCCAGGCCCACAACCTCCCTAATACAGCCTTATTGCACAATCCTTGTAACACAATAGATGTCTCTATAACATCCATTATAGAGATAGAAACATTTGTATAATATAGTACTACTTCTTTGATCTTGGGCAAGTTACTTCATCATCTTAAAAATAGGATAATTCTTTAGTTTTAAAGAACACAGTGTCGAAAACATATGTGTGTGTGTGTGTGTGTGTGTGTGTGTGTATTTATCATTGTCTGATCTATGTAGTCCAGGTTCAGATAAGTGTTTATAGATCTTTTTAGTTGTAATACATTTTACATTTCTATTATGACCTTGTAAGAAAGTTGCATTGATAGGGTTTTTCCTCCTGATGGAAACACTTGCAGCCCTTTTTATTAGTTAAAGTCTAATTTTTACTCTACGTTACTTTTATGTTCAGAATTCTTTCCTTTGAACTGATATTTGCTCCAAAATAATTAATGGCAGAGAAGAAAAACTTAAAATATCTATAAGGGCTTTTTTTTTTTATCATTATTAACAGTGTTATTCCTTGTTACCATGGCTTAGGTATTTTCATTTCTGGCATTGCATAAAACTTTTATCTGATATAAAAGAAAAAATACACCTTCCTAAAGTTACATGACATAATTGTGCTAATTTTTACTTTCTATCATTTCTAGAATCAAAGGTAATATGTTTTTTTAAAAAAAAAAAACTTCTTTCTACTGGTTATGTTATTAAATCAAATAAATTTAAAAAAATGTGTATACATATATTTTACCCCCTCGGAATAGTAACTGGCATATCATGTACACATAACAAATAATAGTTAAGATGACAAAGATAATGCTAATTATAATTTCAGTATAATTGATAGCTCAGAATCTGACAAATTGCACGTTTTCCAATAAATAATCAAGAGATTAAGTGAAAGAATGACTGAATTAAATGAAGGAATTAAATCAAATTAGTAGCTGTAATCTGTGGTTGTTCATCAGAGTCAGCTATAAAACTGTTTTTAGGAAGGCAAATGACTACTTCTCAACAGTGACCTACTATCAGAAACTCTGGATGTAAGGTCAAGACATTTGTATTTTAAACTGTTTATTATATCTGTGTACAGCAATATAAATGTACTTAATGCCACTGAACTGTGTACTTAAGATGGTTAAAATGGTAAAGTTTATGTTATATATATTTTACTATAATAAAAAGAAAGAAAAAATTTTATGATGTCTATTCATTATGGCAATGATTTTTAATGTTAGAATACCCTGGAGCGGGGGAAGGGAACTTGAAAAGTGTCAGTCTCAAGAGTTACGACATCATATATAAATTGAAAAAAATCATATGGTCTTCACTAATTCTGAATGTTTTTATAGTATGTTATTTTTCTTTGGCCATGAAGTGATGATATAGAATGCACTAGCTCTTTCACTGACCTGATCAACTTTTATATAAAATTATTAATCTCTCTGATGCTTACCTTTCCTTATCTGGATCTAATTAACACACTGTGTCTCAAGAGCAAACACCAGGTTAAATAATGTTTAAGGGCCCAGGGACAGTCCCGATGTCAAAGAGAAGCATAGTGGCAATGAATGGTGTCCACGTCAAACCGACTAACAAGTGTGTCTGGATCAAATGCTGACAATAGTCGCTTCAGATGTCTTAGTTTGGCTACTCCGTAAGTCAACCACAGTGTCCAGAGGAATTCATTCTCTGATATGTGTTGTCACAGAACAATACACAAATGTTTGAAAACTGCCTTAATTGATTTTAGACATTTTTAATTGGTAGCATTAGTTTTCATAAGGTGTAACCTCTAAATATGTTTATTTTGAATTTCCTTTTCTCTTCCCAAATCTGTCCACCAGTGATATATGTAATTGATTAGTAGTAGTGTTTCTAACTCTAGTTATATTTAAATCAAGCTATGCAAAGCTTTCACAAAAAGAGAGAATAACATGAAAATGAATTACTATTCAATTCTGGTGTGCATAAGAAACATTCATGCTGCTTGTTAAAAATACAAGTTTCTAAGCCCAAATCCAAGAGATGATTTTGTAATTCTGGAGTAGAGATGAGAATATACATCTTTAATAATACAAATGATATAAATGGTTTGAACAAACACTAAAATCTAAGGAAACCCCCAATCTTGTCTCCACCCTAGTATGTTGATTTTGGCAAGTACATGGAAGGAGAGATATTATCATTTTTTTTGTCATCTTATAATTAGATACTTTTCTTGCTTAAATGTAAGTAGCAGATGAGCAGATGCTTATTTAATTAGTTAAATGATACACTGTTCTCTCTATTCTTTCTAATGCTTCTCTATTTACATTAATATTTATATCAAGCATTGATTTTTCTTTCTAATTAGTATTTTTACTTCTGTATTGTTTAACTTTCTTCAAATAGTTTTTTTAAAGGTTATATTCATGAAATCATATTCCGAATAACAAAAAACATAAAATATGTGATGAGAGAACAAGAAAAAACTTTACCTCATACTAATACGTGTGTGTATGCATGTCTATACATTTATTAGCATATATATGTATATATGTATAAAATTCTATTTAAATTACTGATTATCATGAAAAAATAGTATCTTTGAGTTTCTCCGATGTTGCTAATAATTTAAAAAAAATATTTATAGCCTATGATAAAATATTACTTTTAAAATATGGTGTTTTCTGTTTTCATGCACTTACATAAAAGCTGTTAAAATCAAGCCACATTAGTTATAAATATTTATAAAGCAAAATCACATCATGATTTTAAAACCACATGTCACTTTTTTACTACTCTGTAGTAGTGATTAATATGAACTAAGTGGAAGCTGCCATTTTACTGATACTTCAATTTAATTATTTATGATGAGAAGTGAATGACGATTGAGATGTGCTCTTAAAAGTAATTTCTCTCAGAGGATGCTCATGTCTTTGACTTAGATTATGTTTAATTTACCCCAACTATGCCTAATGCTTTCTTCACTATATTTCTACAGATTATGAAATTATTTCTGAAGTAGTTCTTCTTCAAAAGGGCTATAAAAATCAAGAGTATTCACTGGTATCCATTAAAAAATTTAGAGGCAAATGATAACAAAGGCAAATTTAGGATATCTATTTGTAAATCAACAGGCAAAGTTCCTTACACTTAGAAATCAGATGAGACTTTAAGTGGAAGGAGGCAATATAAAATTAGATGGTAAAAATGGCATCAAGAGATGTTTCTACTTTATTTGCTTTTTCTTCAATCCTTTCATAAGTGCCCTTGCCTTTGAAAAGCAGAAAACTGAATTAAAACCTCAGGCTCTTGCTTACATTACTGGAGGAATTCTCCCCTCCTGTATCTCCTGCCATTTTGAACTTTCCTTAGAGGTCCACTCTGAGATATACCCTGATTCAATGGAACTAAACTATGAATTAAAAAGGCATAGTCACCTAAGCTCTCCTTCTAGCATGAAAATTATCAACAGTACCCTAGTATAGCAAAAATAGAGATTTTGTTTCAGTAGTATTTGGGAAAATTGCAATCATTTTTCATGATTGACCTTTGCTTAGCGTTTCAGTGAGCTGTTGTCTGTTCTTCCTTATTGTTAATTCCTGTTTTCTTTTTCCTTAACTTTGGCCATTGGGTAATAATGAATTCTCTTTGATTAAGTATCCCTTTATCAAAGAGTTTTTTCAAAGTAGTGGTTCTGTAACAATACCTTTTAAAAAACATGATTTGATTGTGTTCTATTTATAACAAAACTGAAGAGTTGTCCTTAAAGTTGAGGTTGGATAAACTCTGTGGACTCTGGTTGTTGCCCTCTTTGCAGAGTGCCTCCCAATCTCTACCCAATTGCTTTGGCACTATTTAAGATTCTAGAATTATAGAATTCTAGATTCTATAATTCTGTGGTGGGTGAAGGGAACTATTCAAGCATTAATAAGATTAAAAATTTCCATCAGATACACAGAATAGATGTACAAAGTCAGAAATTAATTTTAATTATAGAACACTTAAAAATGTTTTTAATGAAATGGCTATTTTATTAAATGTTTTTTTTTCATACCTTTTTTAAAAAAAATAGGTATTCAAGTAGCAAGGGCTACATTTTGGGTTGTAAGATGTTTATTTATAATGAATTGAAAAAAATGAACACTTTTCCTGCAAATCTTAAAATTTCGTTATTTGGGTAAATTCTTTTTGGTTCAACATTTACAAGTCAATAAGAATGACTTGTACCCATCAATACATTCTTATCTTTGTAAGGAAAATAGTTTTAAACATAATACATAATTTGGGTGAGCATCTATAATATGGCAATCACAACATTACTCCATTTTCTCATTACTTCACATATTCACAGGGTGTAAGTTAAATAGCATGGATATCTGCAGCACCAAAAATCTAGAGGTCAAAGGGATTTGTGTAATTTCTTAAAGAGCATTATTTATTCATGATGGTAGAATTTAGCTTAGTGCATATGTCAGTTACTTCATTGTATTCCTTTTTTTTTTTCCTTCCAGTTCAAATTTGCTCAAGGACATAGAATATGAGGATATTTAGTATTCTGGTACAATGCCCACTATTTTGTTAATCCTTTTTATGCCAAGAAGCTGGAATGTGAAAGGGTTGTAAAACAAGGAAACAAACTCAAATGGTTATTTCTTATTTTACTCTAATCCCATTATACAACTGGCACCAATAAGCATGGTGGCTAAGATAGTGTGACCACCCTATCTGTGTCTGAAATTCTCTAAGATATCAATTCTAATTTACATTAAGTGAAAGGGTATTTACAAAGCACAAAACAAAATATTTTTAAAAAGTGCAGTTTCTATTCTTCTGTTCTGCCCATGTTTCTTGCAATGAGATCTGTGTGAGTATAACATTTTACTTTGGACTGAATTCAGTTAAAAAAATTGGATTCTAGGACTTGAGAGCCCCACATTTAAAAATCAGCCAACAGAGGGAATGGAGAAAAGCAGACTTCATAATTGAGAAATATTAAAATCCTCCCTGTAAATGAGATTATAGACAAGATCAGACCACAGACAAAACACCTGTAATGAAAGCTGAGTCACAAGCATACAGGATATACTGCAGGACAAATTACATCTCCGATAGAGATGAAATCAATTTCATGCACAATTTATTAGTGCTGTCATGAATGGTCTGTCCTAAGGCAGAATCTAGGTGAACAGAGCTATTTACCTCCTGTAGTACCAAGTGGTCTTTTAGAGCAATGTTTCTTAAACTTCTTTGTCCTCTAGGGTACTTGTTAAAAATACAGATTACTTTGTCCTACCTGAGATCTGCTTATTCGGAATTTATGTTGCAGAAATTTGGGACTCCATTTTCATTATTAGTTAAGTTTGGAAAATATCGCTTTAGAGGAACCAGCACGGCACTAGACGTGTGTGTGTGTGTGTGTGTGTGTGTGTGTGTGTGTGTGTGTGTGTGTGTGTGTGTTTGGGTGAGATACTATTTTTTGAAAACTAACATTTCAGTTTTTAAATATCTCTCTGAAAATGCACGAACTTGCAAGAATGATATAGTTAATATCCAATTGATTTCAGTTGTTTTCCTTACAAGTGTAATGATGGTTCTGGCTTTTTGTTTTTATTTATTTTTTTCAGAAGAGCATCCATGTTGCAGTGAGACCAAGGCCTTCTCATCAGCTAAACAGAATGTGTTAGTGCCTCTATAGCAGTGGTCTCCAATTTCTTTGGCACCAGGGACTGGTTCTCCTATGAGAATCTAATGTCTGACAACCCGAGGTGGAACTGAGGCGGTGATGCTAGTGCTGGGGAGTGTCTGCAAATACAGATGAAGCTTCGCTTGCTCACCTGCCACTCACCTACTGCTGTGCTGCCAGTTCCTAACAGGCCACGGAACAGGTACTGGTCCTTGGCCCGGGGTTAGGGAATCCCTGCTCTATAGCCTAAGTACATTAAAAAATGTTATTTTCCTCTTGCTAGTGGGAAAGGATAATTTAAAATATGCTTTTTACTTATTTCCATTAAAATAGCCATTGTAAACAAAATTTCTCCTCTGATTTTCTCTACTAGTAAATATATTAAAAATTGTTTAAAACAACACAAAACAATATGGCAAATTTCATTCAATAATTTCAGTATTGTTCTTAGACCTAAAAATTTTATAAAGAGGATTTTAATTTAGCTTAACATGTAACAATCATACAAACACATTTTTCTTTGAAAATTAGATTATTTTGTATATGGAGCTTTTTGTTGAGAAACTTTTACATTCTGTAAAGTAGCATATGTTTTACAGTAAAGTATCCAGTTTTCCAGTAGGAAGATAGGTTCAAAGATATTTGGCAGCTTGCTTGGAGGCACACATTAGTCAATGGAAAAGTCAGAAGTAAGAGGATAATTCTTCACTGATTACCTGGCTTCTCATGTAAATGCGTTCGTTGCTGTTGCTCTTTCTGAGATTACTTAGCCCTAGAGAAATCCATATTTCTTGCTGTGTTGTGCACAGTAGCCCTTCCTTTTAGCATTGTGGATGTCAAATTTGCTTTTGAAGATGATTAGTCAAAATAAATGCTTTTCTCTCTACATTTTAAAATTTGTAAAGCCTTTCCACAGGAGCCAATGTGAGAGGCAGATGCTCCACAGCACAAGCCTCATCTTTTCCTCTTCCTGTGACCACCTGCTTCCTGCCTCAGCACTTGGATCCACCTCACAGCCCAGCTGCTTCCTCTGTTCCAGGCCCCATAGCTCCCTCAGTCATGGCACAAGTGCTGTGCGAGCAGTGACCCTTGTGGCTTTCCTGTCATTGTCCAGCTGCCTTCAGCCTGAGCACTGATTTTAACAGATTCTCCTCACATTTTTGCTGTCAGCCTGATGCCAGACTTCAAAACTTCCCTCGTCCTTTTTGCTGGCCTCCTGCCTTTATTAGGAGCTTTGCAGGTACTTGAACATGGCCCTATCTGCCCACTGACACCTCCTAGTATAATAGATGCCCACTTCCTTGGACTATGCCCACTCTCACCTCCAAGGAGATATACAACTCTCCTCCACTGAAGACAAAGTGAAGTGTAGAGGGCTTATCCATCATATAGTTAGAAATGTCATTCCACTAAGCTTTAAATTTGAATTTTGTGAAAATAAGCATTAAAAATATGATGCCCACATCATACTTAAGTCAGATGCAAAGGTTATCTCGCAGCAGGCTTAGAAGACAAGAATGATAAGAGATAGGTGGCATAATTGTTGTAGAAAAAGCACTACAATAAAAACTGAAATATGTAAAAGTACTGGATATCTAATTGTTCCCTAACTTTAGCAACATTTCTGGCCTTGGAAAGTTGCTTTGCTGGTCCAGGTCTCAAATGCCTCATTAATAAAATGTAAATTTTAAAAATTCGTCCACCTAAGGGCCATGGCCTTGGCCAGATAAAAGTTTAAGTTTAATTTACTTCATTACAAAAGCAATATAAAAAGTTTAACATTTAACAAAATTTGACAACATTCAATTCTGTTAAAAAAATAATACTTTAATTATGGTAATAATGTGAACACAATGTTTTGAAAATATATAATATAAAAATCAGATCTCTTTTAATAAGATAGTTGACATTTTTAAGTATCTCTTTTTGTGAATACACATAAACATATAACCTTCCTTTCTCTTTTTCTCTATTTCCCTCTTACATGCACAAAATTGTATACTTCTAATTATTTCTTGCTTTTTCACTTAAATTACATTATACTTTATATCATAATTTAAATTAAATTTAATTGAATTTTACTTCAGTCTTTTAGTTTTAAATAGTTATATTAACAGCTCTCTAATTTTTAAAAAAATTAAAAAATCCTCTGTTTTTAAAATTGATATAATTAACACATTGCATTGCATTAGTTTTAGATGTATGACATAATGATTGAATATATGTATATACTACGGAGGGTTTACCACAATAAGTCTAGCTTAGATCCATCACCACATACAGTTACATTTTCTTTTTCCTGTGATAAGAACTTTTAAGATCTAATCTCTTAGCAACTTTCAAATATACAATACAATATTATTGACTATAGTCACCATGTTGTACATTACATCCCCAAGATTTATTTATTTTATAACTAGAAGTTTGTATCTTCATCCATTTTGCCCACACCAAACCTCTACTTCTAGCAACCATCAATCTGCAATATGTTCCATAACATATAAGTGGAATAAGATAATCTTTTATCTTTTGATTCACATTTTTGATTTTCATAAATAAAGTTATAATCATAGACATTTATAAAATATTTGTGTTCTAGGCACTGTTAAAATTATTTTCCATGTGATATATAATTTGATGAACATTTAGACTATGTCTTGTTTTATTCTCAAGAGTATTTAAATAAAAACAAATGTTATGGGAAAATAAGCATAGAAAAATAAATGAAAACAAGCGGTATGAAATGCATGCTCTGAAATTTTATACATTCATTAGAGATATACATTAAATTAGATTTTGTATTTTTCAACAGCTAAATAAGGATGTTGATTAGCATGGAGGTATAATTACTCAGTTACCAGTATTACAAAATGAAATCAACCAGTTCCCTAGAAAGACGCAGCTTCATGGTGTGGAGATACACCTCAGGCAATAAAGATATTTGGTCATACACTTTTACTATGATTTTTAAAGTTAAATAATATAAATATATTTACAAGTCTTCATATGTATTACCAAATTTTTTGCAACACCAGCCTTGGGGATTGTCATATATATTTTCCAATACAGTAGATGGAAACAGCTTCTCTTTGTTTCATTAATTCTTATTTCTTTGATTATAGTGAGATTGAATATTTTTCTCAGTGTTTCTGCCTCTAATCTTATTTGCTAGTTTATGAATTGCCCAATCCCATCTGTATGTAAGATTTTTTATGAAGGGCCTAAATGGGGAAGTTTTGGCCCATGGAACTCTGTCACAGTCTACATGGATAAATATTTCTTAGTTTAGTAAGACTGGCTCATTAGATTGGTTTTTCCACAGTGCTGCATTTATATCTAATTCCACTATTATTGATTATAGCAGGATCTAATCCTCCTTTGCTTGCAAATTTTTTAAAAGAAATGTCACCTTGAATTCTGATAGGCTCTTAGTTTCAATATATCATTTAAAGTTGAAGAGAAACAGACCAGATAACAGGGTGACAATGCATTTTGCCATTTTGTTTGTATAGGCCAGATAGGCCTCTATTAAGCTTGGAAACTAGAAATATTTTACATTTCAGACTAGATTCAAATTTTAATTAATTATATTTTTAATCAAAGATATACATTTTCACTTATCCTATGACAATCAATCTTTGTTGTAGCCCACTAGTAAAAAAGCTATTATCTAACTTTCTTGGTATTTTTACCTCTTGCCAAATCCTTCAGGAACAATATTAGATCTGTGACTGAAGGACTCATTATGGCAACACACTATTCTTATCAACTGCTTTTCTGTGTTGTGTTCATTCCAAAAGTGTTTAAAACATTTGCAAATAAAGGTGAGTAATTTTAATTTTAAATGATTTTATGTTTTGTGAGCTACACTAACATTTATTTTAAAAACAAAGCAGCATGCTTTCATTCTTTCTGCTTTTAATCAGATAGCTCTCTTTTCATGTAGCCTATTTAACTTAGGACTTTCTTTAAGGATGCATTTTTTAATATTTCCAAAAAATGCAAGATATTGTTCTCTCAGAAAGGCAACATACTCACATTCTATCATGTTGACTGCATCTGCTCCAGACACATGCTGTGTGAACTTGGACTGATGGTGTCAGGAGAAAATTGCCACATGCTATGATGCTTACCCTCAAAATACATATTTGTAAATATTCTGCAAGAGCCAAACAAAAGGGGACAGCAGGATGGAAAAATAGGCACATTCCTCTAAATTCAGTGTAAGCCTTTAGAAGATTCCTACCTGAAAGTTTGCTACGTGATGGAGTTGGAGAATGTCAACAATCCTAGGGGTTAGAGCAAAACAGCAAATAAAAGATTTGAATTCTTTAGTCTGAAGAGAAATTTGGAAGACTAAAGACTGCCTTATTAATGGATTTCAAGTTATATAGGAATTTAGTAACTGAGTCAAAATGAATTGACCTTTTTTCAAAGGCAATTTTAATTTCTGTTTCAATGTCTTTAAATAAGAGAACATAGGGAAGGGATAGGGGATAATAAAATGTCTGTGAGTATGCACAGTTTCTTGGAATTTTCTTTATCTTACCTCTTAATAGTGCACTCAATACCCCTCAATCTAATTTTTCTCCTTTCTTTTCTATCTGTTCTTTCACCATTACTATCTAGACTGAAACATATTCTGCTGACACTGTCCAATGTGAACAACTGCAAAGAGATATTCAGAGATTGGGACTGCTGCCTTTTGATGTTAGATTGAGAGAAAATCAGCTTGTCAGAAGTTACAAAGCTGAATTTTAATTTGGTATAAAGCAGACATTTTGATTGTGATTGTTGTTAAATACTAGAGAGCTGTTGGGGAAGGGGACTATGCATCCCTCTTCATGCATCAGGGTAGCTAGCTTTATCAGTTTAGAGCAAGTGTTAGGTACCTAGTCAGACATGGGTGACAGGGGGACAAAGAAATAGCGGCCCAGCCTAGAGACCGCCCAAAGAATTCCACAATGGTAGTAGAATTTGAAGTAAGCACATGCACACTAGGCAAAAAGTTATATAATAGCCAAGTGTCAATCAAAATGACCTCATGTGCCAATTACCTAGGAATGCCTTTGAAACTACTCATCATGGCCCAAACATAAGATAGACATTCCCACTGCTGGAGTTGTTGGTGGTGGTGGTAGTTGCACTTGTTACAGCACTCTGTTACAGCTCTTCACTAAAAACATGTACCTCCTGGGGGCGTGCTTTATCTTTCTAAAATGTACTTTTAATAAATCTTTTCTAAATCTCATTGACCTGTGATTCTTCACTGTGTCAATGAGGAAGAACTGAGGAAAAATTCTAACTACATTTCTGTGCTATTAGCCCCTCTCCATGCCATTGGGGTGACACCAAAGTTCAAACTGATCCCAAAGGTAACAAGAGTTGACTTGAAAAGCAAAAAATTCCTCAAAGGGTTTGTCAAACTTTTCACTTCAGCTTATAGTATCTAAACAACATAAATGCCATTTCTCTAATCTAGCCTATTTGTAATGATCTATTAATTCTGAAAAACATTGCATTGTATTATTTTCACCAATTTTGGTCTTTGACCTGTTATTCTTAATTTAAAATCAAACCTGAGAGGGCTCATTATTGTTATTGATCAAGATTATATTATGAATAATAACAATATGCTTACAAAGTAATAGAGTTTTTGTTTTTGGAAAACAAATTCAAAGCCATTCTTTTTAATTTTCTTAGTTGTCAAATTAGATTAAAATTAACCTTACCTTAATAGTTGTATTGATAATCAATAATAGGTGATTCCTAAGTGAAGTGATCTGGATTTAAAGCAGATGTTTAACATATGCGATATTAGATGTTTTGATGTTTTTGATGCATACTCATAAAACTATGTAATGATACCATTGTCTTTCCCAAAGATCATCATAAAAATCTGTTAGTCATGCAAATTTTAGTTTAGTAGATACATGGCAGTGAGAGAGAACATCTTGATAGAGTTTTATGATATTCTCTAAAATAGAATTTGCGGGCCTGGTCTAGGCCTTGCAAGGTTGGGAACTTGTAAAAATTAGTCAAAGTTTAGGATATAACAGCTTTAGATTTGTGGTTACAGTGTGGGGAGGGTCTCTAAGAGATATCTGATAAGCAAGCTTCTAGTCTTGATAAGTAAACTCTTTAGTTGGTACAGTCTTATCTTGTAGTAGTGATACATTATGGAGCCAGAAGCTAAATTATTTTAGTTGATGCCAGCGTTGTTTAACACACATATAGGAAAGTATATCATGACCCAGCATTAACACGGAAGGAAATTATGTCATTTTTAATTTCTTGACTTCATATTTAATCTCTCAAATCAGTAGTTATACAAAAGAGGGCTAAAATTCTTAATAATTTATTAAAAACATTCAAAAGCTTAATTTTAAGATTCTTCATTTTCCCTTCATAAGGAAGTGTTAGATTAGCGCTTATTTTTATATTTATCTATTAGTTATTCTACAGAAGTATCTAGCTAATACAAGCTTTTAAATCATATGTAAATTCTTAATACATAAATTCTAAATTTAAATGTACTCAAATGGACCTCTAAAACTTTTCGAAGTTTGCACATCCCAAGTTGATTTTGAAGAATATTCATTAAGATCATGACTTAAAATAATGTCAGAGCTAAGGATGAAGTGAGGGAAAAAAACATGCTTATAGAAAATTTACTGGAAAAATAAATTTTTAATAAATAATGTATTTTTTAATACTTTTTGTGGGAATAATGACTGAATAGAGGACAGATATAGAATAAAATCTGAAAGTCTAAAATACTGACTTGTTAATTGACAATTATTTGTATAAAAGACCATGGACCACAAATACCTTAAATTAATATAAAAATATTGTAATTAAAAAAGGAAAATGCCCTAAATGTCTGCTCAACAGTCATGTAACCATTATAACAACATTATGAAAACTTTTTAAATTCTTAAAAATTGCATATAGTATAATTAAGTATAATAAAACCAGTAAAACATTTACATTTGCAGTATATATAATCTTAAGATAGACATTATTAATTACTTCCCTAATAGTATTTATTTTATTCCATTTTCTTACACTGATTTATTCAAGGGAAGAATTCCTAGTTTAATGCCATCCTACCTCAAACCTTTAAGGTTAGGGGTGGACAAATGATATTCTTCTGTAAAGTTCTGGGAAATTTTCTTTACTGAGAGAAGGGTTATCCCATCCTCTTTGAAGTTTCCTTCTTATTTCACGGAATGCAGGGAGCAGTCATCTTGCCAGTATAAGATTAACATGAAGGTAAACTTGCAAGCTAGGGATGGAGGAGTAGAAGGAGAGAGAAGGGACATGTTCCTCGGAGGTACTGTAACACCTCTGGACTACCTATCTCTGTACTGTTTGCTATGCCAAGACATAACGAAGCAATAACAAAAACATTTTCTCTTTATTAAGCCACTGTAATCAGTTTCTACTGCATGCTGCTAAACACAATGTTTAAGTGATAAAGATCTCAATTCTGCAAATAAATAAAGAAATGGAGGAAAATATACTCAATATTAATTATAGTAATTTCTGCATACTGTGATTATAGGCAATTTTAAAATGTTATTCTTTCTGTGCTGCACATTTCAAGCATGTGCAATGATAATATATTTATTTTATGATCAGAAATAACTAATTGCATTTATGCATATTAAAAGTAAATATATTTTTATTTAATGAGTAGATTTATAAGTCAACAGATTTAATATGCCTGCATGTTTTTGTGACAGACACTCCAGATATAAATAAAAAAAAAGGGTTAGATAATACGACGTCTTACCTACAAAGAAAAGTCTATTAGGAAAGTAATATTTTTTGGACATCTGGGAGAATACCCAAACAAGTGTAACAAGTATATGAATAAAGTGAGTTCAATTAATTTAAGCAGAGAAGCTGTGAAGTTTCTCTGTTCTTTTATAAATTGTTTACAAATTTGTTTAATTCAATAGAGAAGCTTGCAGCACATTATGTTTAGAAACTCCCAAGGACAGTTAATAAATGCTCCTATGTGTATGTGAGTTTGGTGGCAAGGTGAGTGGAAAGGGGGTTACTTTGTTGATTAGCCCTTCACAAAAGTGACACAAAATAGTCTAAAGCATTACTAATGGTTCTTTGAAAAATGTTTTTTATTTAAATCATGATTGGCCTCTTGTAGTATTAACATTTATGAAATGAAATGAAGCATGCTTTTGTTTCTGTTATGAATTGAGCATTTTAATGAGAAGCTCTGCTAGTTATCCCAACCATTCTGGTGAAGATTTCTTTACTTTTAAACCCATCTCTCTGGTTCCCCAACCTCTTCTCCATAATAATTTGAGAGCAAGACAAATAAATAGATTTTATTGTTTTACTGAAGTGATTTTTCATGTCTAAAAGGTCTGAGAACCATACATAGTTCTAAAGTGTACAATATTAAAAATTGAGGTAAGAGGTTATATAATAAACTTTGCTTATGGAGATTTATTTGCTTTTGCTCCATTAAGTTATTCAACAACACTGGCAGGACCTCTGTGCATATGGCATCACTCCATTAATGTTGTAGGAAGTTAAAACACTCTCATTCAAGATTTCTCTCTCCGTAGGTGTTCAATGTAGTTCTAGTGGCAGACCAACAGGAACTGATGTTCTGTATAAATGTTAGGGAGAGCTAGAAGAGAGCTTACTGCTCCCTTAGTCTACTCCTTTTCTTTTATGGATGAGGAAACTAAATGACTCTAAGTCCCAAACACACTGAAGCACTCTCATTTCCCCCAACATTTCAATCTCTTTCTCACCTCAGAACCTGAACATATGTTGTTGCCCTTTGAAAAGGCAATCCCAACTTTCTTAAATAACTCTAAACTTATCATTTCTTCCAGGAAGCTTTCCCTGAACCCTGACTTCCTACAAATGTGGATTAGACCTCTTTCTTTGTTCTCCAAAAAAACCTGTGCATCATTTCTTTTGTCAGTTAACATGTTGGGTCATAATTGCTTTTCTTTGTGCCCCTTTAGATTGCAAACTCAGTTGGGGAACAACAGGGACTATTTTCTTTCTTTTTTTCTTTTTATCATGGTTCTAGTACATAGCAAAATAACTTGCACACAGTTGATGCTCAAAAAATTTATCTATTGAATGAATAAAAGTTAACAGTTGAATTTATAGTTTTATGAACTTTGTAAAACACACAGATATCTACCTATGAAAGTAAAAAAAAAATAGGAGTATTAAATTATAGGATTAAAAAGGCAGAATAATTTTATTTTAGCAAGAAATAGTGGCTTATTTTGATTGCATATAGTGAAAAAATAATATAATTTTTTTTCTCAAAATGTAAAATTCAAATTTCCTAAGAAACACTGCAGTTCTGTGTTATAACAGTTTACATTTGTCCAGGAAAAAAAAAATTTTGATAAGTAAATCACTATACTCACAATGGAATTCTAAGCTGCAATGAGGGTAAATTAACCTTACTACATGCAACAATATAGATGAATCTCACAAAAATAGTATTGAGTTAAAGAAGTAAGAAGCTAAAAGTATATTTGCAAAATCCTACTTACATACTGTTTAAAAATAAATGAAACTTATCTATAGTGTTGAAAGTCAGAACAGTCATTACCCTTTCTGGGAATTATGACTGGAAGGAGGTATGACGGGATTTCTGTGGTGTCGAACCTGTTCAGCTTCTCATTAGAGGTGCTGGTTTCATATATATCCATGTTGTATAAATTCACTGTGGTATACAATTATAATTTGTCCACTTTATTGTTCATATCTTTATTTTAATAAAAATTCATACACTTGCTTCTGTTCCCCACATACCCCAAACTTTTCAAATTTCTGGGCCCGTGAAATAAAACTGACCAATAAAATAATGAGTTATATAATTCACAATTAAACATATACACACTAGTTAATACTCACTGCCATTATTGTATCATACATTATTGTATCGTATTTTCTCTTTCTCATATAGTTTGTCCCAGGCTACATACATTAAGCATTGTAAATATTAACCTAAGATGACTAGACTTGATGACTATCAGGTTAGATGTGCAAGTTTCCATGGATATCATGTTGCTACAGCAGCTTTACCCAGAATTACATGTTTTACTTTACTGACCTTTTCATTTCCATATAAAATACAGATATTCAAATGTAAGTTATTTTAAATAGACTATATTAATTATGGGTAATACTTAAATTGTCCATGTTTTAGCTAATTTATAAAATTGGAGTACATCTAATTTACCAAATGCCTTTGATGCCCTGCACCCAAATCCCTTGATCCACCTGAGTTTCCTATAGTTGTACATAGTTCACTGTAGTCTGACAGCTTTCCACTTCAAGGGCTGGTCTGTCAATCTTCTGTGATAAAGGATTTCTGCAGTGCTGTAAGAATTTTGAAGGAGTTAACATATCTAGGGGCTATCTTCAGTGCCTGGGTGATGGGAATCTGTAGATAAATACTTCAGTCTCCCTAGCTACCCTTGTGACTATTGCACTATGAATTATAGTTCCAGTTGGTGCATGCTTTTTTGGCTTTTCTATCAATCATATCTCCTGTTTCTCCACTTCCTACCATGTGTTTTGCTGAATTCTTAAATAGACTACCTGCATCAAAGTTCTTGCATCAGCACCTGCTTTGGGGGAACCACAAGGATACTCTTCTTTTATTAGTCATGTATTTATCATTTGGGAATCGTTCAAATTATAAATTTATTTTTCCTCTTTCATTATCCTCTTAATTCATGGACGTAGAGTTTCACCAGATACAGAAATCATAAGAACTTCCATTCTACCTCCTTTCAGGATTTTAATGAATGTACACCCAGATGCTATAGACTGAATACATAAGCTTGAGGAGCACTTACTCTTCTCAATTTTCCCCTCTTCTTTCAGGGAAAACACCTGAAAATAAATTATTAGTGACCTTCCTCAGTGTTAAAATGTATTTCTAGGAGCCTATATTTAAAATACCAGGTATGATGCATCAATATATTATTAACCATTACCTCTCAGCCACACACAAATATCTGCAACTTCACTCAAAACTCTTGAGAAGGGCCTGTCCAAGAAAAAAATTCACAGTGAAGACTCTCACTTATCTCTTCTGCTTTTCAATCTGTATAAGCCTTGTGTTTTACAGCTACTCTATTAGCCTGCTATGGCAATATAACAAAATACCACAGACTGGGGAGGCTTAAAAAGCAGACTTTTATTCTGGCACAATTTTAGAAGCTAAGAGTCCAAGATCAAGGTAGCAGCAGGGTTGGTTTCTCCTGAGTCCTCTCCTTGGCTTGCAGATGGCTGTTTTCTTGTGGTGTCCTAAAATGACTTTTCTTCTGTATGTGCATCACTTGTGTCTCTCCTAATTTGTTCTTATAAGGACACCAGTCAAATTGGAATAGGTCTTATTTTAACTAGTAACCTCTTGAAAAGACCTAGCTGTAAGTACAGTCACATTCTGAGGTACTGGGAATTAGGGATTCAACATATAAATTTTGGGAGGACAGAATTCAGTTTATTAACAGCCACATTGGCTCTAGAAAACAATGATAGAATCCAATGGAAGAAAGCAAGGAAGAAAGCTGACCATCAACATGGCTGAGCAGACAGAAATAAAATAGAAGAATCTGCCCAGGCTAGATACATGTAGAAGTGAGAAAAGGAATATAAAACAGAAGTCCCCTAACCCCCAATTAGTAATAAAGAGTATGACTTTTTCCCTAGAGTTAGATGCCAATTCTGTTAATTTTTTTTTTGTCTGCCAAAATATGTACCAATCTAATCAGAAAGGACAGTGTCTTCATCATTACAAAAGTAGTCATTAGTTTCTCAGATTGTAAGAAGAGCATAAGCTTTAGAGAAATATTCTCCAGGGTTTTGAGTTTCATATCTATTATCAACTAGCTCTGATATTGCACCTGCAACTTAATCTCATGAATTTCTTGAATCTTTTGATTCCTTATCTATGAACTGAAGATAATATCTTTTTAAAAAAAATCAAGTGAGGTACAAATGAGACAATGTATATAAATTGCCACACACATAATGGACCTTAATAGATGCTCAATCACTTTTTATCTATGTATTCACATTATCTTACAAGTCCTGAGAAAATACTTCATAGGCCATGTAAATTTTGAATGGTAAAGAAGGCTGAAGCAATGAGAATCTTGGATGGCCAGAGGCATGAGAAAACTTAGGAAGTTGGCAATAGAAAGTATTCAGAAACCAAAGAAAGATAGGTAGAGACTGAATAGAAATTTTGATTTCCCCTCTTATTCTTGGCTAGTGTGTTGGGTATGAGAAAGAACATTGGCAGAAATGGTATTGTTTATAGAATTCAGTAATAGCAGCTCATCAGGCTTAAAAAGATTAATCAAAGACATTCTTTGGATGAAGAGGATAAAGGAGGTCAAATATATGGTGACAAAAGAAGATTAGACTTTGGGCAATGAGTATGAAATGCAATATACAGATGTTGTACTATAGAACTGTACACCTGAAATTAATGCTATTAACCAAAGTTATCCTAATACATTCAATTTTAAAAATAAATTTTAAAATTTATTTAAAAAAATGAATTCTTGTTCATCCACAGAGAGTATTTGTCCATTGCTTTGTATATGACATTGTTCTGAAATTATATGGTAAACTGGAAGGTCAAAATGAACATCTTATTATGGAGCTTTGCACTTGTTTGTTAATTCTTCTAGTTACTTATTTTTCACATTTTTCTAGGTATTTGCCTAATGGATTTGGGGTATTAACAATTGTAGAGTTATGGATTTGAGCTGTGCAGAGTAAACACCTAAATGTTTATTTGTTCTGTGCACACACTAGGAAAATAAACATGAATGTCTTTTAAAATCATGAATAGCGACAACAGAGCAACTCAGGTTAAGGCAGAGTCTAAATTATCTTCTAAAATAGCAGAAAAAATAAGCACAGAGCTTACTGGTTCTTGGCCATTTTCACATTGACTATTGCCATATAATTCCCAAAATATTGTTCCTTCAGTTTTGTATGCATTCAAAGTATATTATCCTATCCTATCCTAGAAATACTTCAAACAATATAATTTAACTCAGTAGCAAAACCTCGAAAATTTGCCTTTTTTCACAAGTTTAATTTTAATTGCCCAGAGCCTGCCAATTTAGGGCATGCTGAATAATGCTCAGAAGCTGCATGGCTTCCTTTCCATTTCCTTTTGCTTGTGCCTCATTAAATTACAGTGTAGGAAAAACTGCTACATAATAAAGGCACACAAAGATGTATTAGAAAATCATAAGATGAGATGACAACTATAAAAGAGTGGGAAAGATGATAATGAGGACAATATAGATAGGAAAACAAGTGAAAAGAAAGATTATTACACTATTATGGCTCTCTTTTTGTGATCATTGTCAGCTTCTCTTAAAAAAACTGGCTTCAGAATAATATATTTACCTTTAAGGATATATTCATCTATGACTTCCGCCCTAACTTTCTGCTCATTCATTTAACCAGACACTTTTTGTTTAGATCATGTTTAGCTTTTGCTCATTAAAAAAAAAAAGAGAAAAGAAAAAGGAAGAAAAGAATTTTGCATATATTCAGAAAGTCATGGCATATAGCCCTGACTTTAAAAACGAACTCTACTCACCTCACCAAGATAATCACTGTTCTGGTTACAGTGGAGAAGGAAGGAGAACACTTTAAATTAATAATAAGACTTCCTTCACATTTAAAAAAGCCTCTTAAACTTTTTATTTTACATTAATAGTTTTTGGCCAAATGAATTAATTATTTAATAAACCAATAATACTTATTAATATTACCACAGCAACAACACACTAGCTTCATAAAAATGCAAATATTATATTCTAGAATTTTAAGCTCTGTGTTCAAAGTGCATAAATTTGACCTTGTAAAGTTCAAAAATATTCTTTGAGAATTAATAAGTAGTATAAATTCAATATGTAGTGTACTGACTTAAAAGCATACTTTAATTCCACAAAATAATTTTATAGTTCAGGCTTGAGTATAATATTCCATTATCTATTTTCTTATTTTCTCTTTGTTTCTCCCCTCCCCTTCCACCCTCCCTCCTTCCTTTTCTTCCTTCCTTCCTCCCATCCTTCCTTCATTCCATCTATTC
>NW_006494613.1:9408403-9412799 GCF_000325575.1 Pteropus alecto
TATTTATCTATCTTTTATACAGTCATAAATGCATATTTTTATTTTTATAATAATGTGATTTTAATATTGACACACCTATATGATTTTTCTCCTGATGGCTACACATTCAAAAACATGCATGTGGAATATTAATCTGTATTGTTCTAAGTTTTTCTTACCCATCAATGGCAGAGCTTTTAACTATACAGGATGCTGTAAAGATTGGTAGTAAATGCTTGACAGCTGTTAAAAGTTAATCTCCCCACGTATTTTTCTTTCAGAAAAAGTTTGAACACCAGGGATTCTTCTGCTACTGCTACTGTTTTTTGGATTAAAGTAGCCTGCCATTATGAGAGAAAGCTGACATTGTTGGAGTTGTGGTCTTTTCATACTCTTTCATTTTTATTTTTTGACAAGTAATGTTCAAGTTTCCTTTTTTGTTGTTGTTTAGGTGAGGCTCTAAAGATAGCAGAAAGAAAACTGAAAATATGAGAGTTTTAATTATTATTTTTTGTATCTCTTTGCTTCTTTTCAACAAAAAGTGATAATGGAAGATTAAAATTTAAATTAAAAAAATAAATTTTTAACTCTTTACTAAGTTTTCTTTTAAAATGAAATTATTTACAGTTCATTTGTATATTTGTTTTATACCTTAGATCGTATAAGAACTTAGACATAAATATATTCTATCAGTTTATAAACTTAAAAATATGATTGGCAAATTATTCTGGTTATCATAAGCAAATCAGGAATAAAGATGAGTAAAAATTTATTTTACTCATTTATTTTTATTCTCCCTCCCTGCTATAAATATAAAGATAAGAAGCAATCTCATAAAATTTACACTTTGCATTTTTTGTATGTTTGTTTTAAACATAAACAATAGTTACTTTAGAGTAAAATAGTTCTATTGTGAGCTAAGTGTTACCTTAGGCCATAAGATAGTCTATTTAAACATATACAATTTGCGAATGCAGTTTCTTTTTCCACTCTCTTTAATGTATGAATTGCTTAAGTGTCTGCCTTTGTCTCTTCTCTCTTTGTAATCAAACTCATCTCCATATATTCATTAATACTGTGAGTTTTCACAATTCCTAGGACTTTCTCATTCCCCTCACTGGTTGCCTGGCAGGCAAGCAAGTAGTGTCTCTGAAATAGCTGAGCAAGAGATTACTATATGTGACTGAACTTCAGGTTGCAAACAGAGTTCCTATCTCTAAAACACACCAAAAATTGTCTCTATTAATGCTACAAAACATCCCATTGTCTATCTACCTGTCTTTTTTTGTGATAGATGCATGTGAATTCCAAAATATCTCCATGGTACTTGTGTCCAAAAGAAGAGACTGTGTAAGCATAAACATCAAAAAGATGAGAATTTCTACAAAGCAAAAAGGCAATAAGAATTTACAGATCTTCTCAGGGCCGATCAGAAAACCATGGCATCATAATTTTGCAAAAATTCAAAGTTGTCCATCAACCCAAGGCTATCTACATCTGTGTTCTCTCTCACAAATGGTGTTTTCCCTAACAAAATGGTGTTTGAAAGTTTTTTACTCTAAATAAAATATCTAAAATCTCAAAATGAATGTCTTTTTTAATATACACGATTTGACTAAAGCCTCACCACTGTCACACAAAACTTCTAACTCACATATTCATAAATATTGCATTATTGCATAATATAAAATCTAAAACTAGAACGTGCCCTTTTTTAATGGATTAGAATTATACTTCTTAGTGCAGAAGTAAGTCAACTAAGTAATGTCATAATTAAAGATATGTGAATGAATCATTTTGCTATTTGAAGAAGGGTAGTGGACAGATCTAAAAAAAAGAGATATGACCAAGTTTGGGGAGACTCACTAAATGAAAGACAAATTTTAAACTTTCTATTGTGCCTCTTGACAGATGTGGCAGGTTATATTTTTTAAATAATTGCAACACTATCTCCCACCCTACCTATTTGTCTTGAAGGTTATTTACCACTCTTCCAACTGAGAATCAAGGTGTTTATTTTTTCACCTTGCATATGAGTAGAGGGTTATGACTGCCCTGACCAACAGCAAGATTGATGCTATGTGACCACAGAGCTAGGTAATAAAAACTATAAAAGAGCCATGTGGTTGGGAAATTTGCCTTGAGAAGCCCAAGCTAACCCACAAGGAAAGATCGCAGAGTACCCTGAGGCTCCCAGCAAACAACCACTATCGTCCACCAAATTTACGAGTAAGCAAATGCCAAGATAATCCTAGGCCTAAATTTTGAGTATTCCAGCAGAGGCCCAGGCAACATAGAGCAAAGACAAGTCATTCTTCCTATGTCCCATCTGAAAACTTGGCCTTAAGAATTCATGAGTGCCATAAGCTGTTCTGTGCCATTAAGTTTTTAAATAATATGATATACAGCCATAGTGATTTAAACACCTGTCTCCTCTTAATTGACTAAAGCATTAGGAGCAATAATGAGAGTCAAGTCATTGGTTGATTTTATACTTAGATCAACTAAATGTATGTTTATAACCATGTGCCAGATGTTTTTATTTGATGATATGTGCAGGTATTATTATTAATATTTTAAACTGAATAAAAAGAAAAAATAATGAAAACTTTATTCTTTATATTTACATTTCTATTATAGTGTGTGTGTGTATGTGACGTGCATGTGCAGTCACATTTTCATCTGTTCTCTGTTTCCTTGATTCATACTGTATCAAATATTGGCTTTCTTTTTCCACACCACGGGATCCTTCCTTATGCTCTGGTTCTCATTGTCTCAATAAGCCTCTCTCTTGCTTGGTCATATGGAAAAGTGTTGGGCTGCTCCCTATACTTGTTCACAGAGTGTGGGTATACTCTGAGAAACTATCCCCAGGAAGTATCTGGTTTAAAACTTTCTGAAGCTCTCTAAATGCTATTTTGTACTAATCTTCTCTGTGGTATTGGTAAAGAATATATAAGGCTGGCCACATTTTCAATTCTTAATATGCTATCTGACTTCATTTCTGTTTGTAAAAGCTTACGAGGAAAAAGTTATTTAAAGTGTTTATTCAAATTGAATATTGGAAAAGAGTAGAATAACTATAGTAAGGATGATTAAGGAGAAAATGTACAGAAATCAGACTTAGAGTAGAATGTAGTTTCAGAATAGTTATAGAGAAAAATACTGCAGTTGATGACGTGTATTTTAAACAAACTGAAGACAATCGGAACTGTGAACTTCTTTAGTTACTTATAGCATAACCCAAAATGATTTCCTAAGGAGATTTTCTTTTCCTACAAATAGATTTCCTTTTAAGATTATGAATCAAGTAGCAATAAAAATATTTGTTAATTATTTATGTTTTTTCAAAGAATAAGAGCTTGTGTGCTAATATTTCCTTCTAAATACTTTAATGTTTTTCTGTCATAATTGCTGAAATATTCTATTCTCAAAGGGACAGTGGCCCAAATACTGGTACTAAGTTTAAAAACACATTTTACATATGATTAGAACCTGGATCTGAAGGTTCATGCTCTGAAAATAACTTATTAGAAGAATGGTGCCATATAATTAGGAATAGACAGCAATTATTCTTAATGATTAGTTTTCTAAAAACAATTCTTTGGGAATGATATGTTTTGAAATTCCTTTACTCAGATAAATAATAAAACATTTTAGTTAATTTTAAGTTTAACTAAAATAAAAAGAAATCATATTGAACTTTTAAGAGCATCTCTTATATATACTTGTACACATTTATATATGTATGTATTTATATGTACATATATATATACACATAAAATATTTTAAAGAGTATCTTCAATGCTTTTTGCTAATTTTAAACAATGTACCAAATCATAGAACTCATTATAGCTTCTTAAGAGTTTGAATATTTCTGAAATTTGGAGTAAACACAGATACATTTATTTCGATGATTATATATTTAAATAAATGTAGTTATTTAAATTTCTGAATGTACATTAAAACAGGTTGAAAACATAAACTGTATGAAAAGCACATTTTATCTTACATTATACACTTTTTTATTCAACAGACACAGTCTGAATAGCAATTCTTGTCCTGAGATTGAATTGTCACTTAGATATACTCAATTTTCCTCTGTGTGACACTAATTTCTCATTGAAATAGGAAAGTGTTTTTTTTCCTTTGTCCAACTTATCTGATCTGCACCTTACATTACTTTCTAGGAAACATCTGTTCTTATTTCTTTATTTCTTGATTTTTTTTAAATTTTATTTTTACTGGAAAAGAGAAAAGATTATTTATTTATTTATTTTTGTTTTTGGAATTTTATTTTTTCATTTATTAATTTTTTACATTATCATAGAAATATTTATTAGGCTTCTAGTATACACCATACAAATCATTTTGAAGTAATGCTTAACAGAAAACAAAATTCTGTGGTATGCGACAC
>NW_006494613.1:9413784-9440159 GCF_000325575.1 Pteropus alecto
CCAAGGTCCTTGAGTTTAGTTCTTATGTTTTCTTTTCTGCAGTTTATTGATTCCGGTCTTGTATTCAGGTCTTTAATCTATTTTGAGTTAATTTTGGTGTGTGGTGATAGACAACAGTCTAATTTCATTCTTTTGAAAGTGGCCTTCCAGTTTTTCCAGCATCATTTATTAAAGAGGCTTTACTTTCTCCACTGTATGTTTTTGGCTTCTTTGTCAAAAATTATTTGCCCATAGAAATATGGGTTTACTTCTGGACTCTCAATTCTGTTCCACTGGTCCGTGTGTCTGTTTTTCTGCCAATATCATGCCATTTTGCTTACTGTCGCTTTGTATATAATTTAAAGTTAGGCAGAGTGATGCCTCCAGCCTCGTTCTTTTTTCTCAGGATGGCTTTGGCAATTCAGGCTCTTCTGTGCTTTTATACAATTCTGATGATTTTTTGTTCTATTTCTTTAAAAAATGCTGATGAGATTTTGATAGAGATTACATTAAATCTGTATAATGCTTTAGGAGATATGGTCATTTTAACTATGTTGATTCTTCCAATCCAGGAACACAGGATATCTTTTCATTTTTTTTTTGTATCTTCTTCGATTTCTTTTAATAAGGTCTTATAGCTTTCTTTATATAGATCATTCACATGTTTCATTAAATTTATTTTTAGGTATTTTATCTTTTTTGTTGCAATTGCAAAAGGAATTTTTTTTTTCACTTCTTTTTCGGATGCTTCATTATTAGCATATAGGAACGCTATGGATTTTTAAACGTTGATTTTGTGTCCAGAGATGTTATTGTATTTGCTTATTGTTGCTCATAGTGTTCTTGTGGAGTCTCTAGGGTTTTCTACATAGAGAATCATGTCATCCGCAAACAGTGACAATTCAACTTCTTTATTTCCTCTTTGGATGCCTTTTATATCTTTCTCTTGCCTGATTACACTTGCTAGGACCTCCAATGTTACATTGAATAACAGTGGTAATAGTGGACAGCCTTGCCTCGCTCCTGATCTTGGAAGGTTTTTAGTTTTTCATCATTAAGAAAATACAAAAAAAGAATATTGGCTGAGGATTTGTCATAGATGGCCTTTATTATGTTAAGGTACTTTCCTTACATACCGATTTTGTTAAGTGTTTTGATCATAAATGGATGCTGTATCTTGTCGAAAGCTTTTTCTGCATCTATTGATATGATCATATGATTCTTATTTTTTAATTTGTTTACATGGTGTATCACATTAATCGATTTGCATGTTGAACCATTCCTGTGCCCATGGGATGAAGCCCACTTGATTGTGGTGTATAATCTTTTTAATATGTTGCTGTATTCTGTTCGCTATTATCTTATTTAAGATTTTTGTATGTGTTCACAAGAAATATTGGTCTGTAGTTTTCCTTTTTGTGTTATCTTTACCAGGTTTTGGTATCAGAGTAACATTGGCCTCATAAAATGAATTGGGAAGTATTGCCTCCTCTTCGATTTTTCGGAAGAGTTTGAGGGGAGTAGGTATTAAATCTTCTTTGAATGTTTAGTAGAATTCACTGGTGAAGCCATCTGGTCCTGGACTTTTACTTTTCGGTAGGTTTTTAATGATTGTTTCCATTTCCATACTGCTGATCAGTCTATTTAGATTTACCAGATCTAGTTTGAGTCTAAGAAACTTGTATTTTTCTAAGTACTTGTCCATTTTCTTCTAGATTATTAAATTTGCTCTTAAATACTTTTTCATGGTATTCTTGCATGATCCTTTGTATTTCTGTGACATCAGTTGTAGTTTCCCCTCTTTCATCCCTGATTTTGTTTATTTGTATCCTTTCTCTTTTTTCTTTAGTGAGTCTAGCCAGGGGTTTGTCAATTTTATTAACTTTCTCAAAGAACCAGCTCTTCGTTTCATTTCTTTTTTCTTTTTCTTTTTTGTTTTTAATTTCATTTATTTCTGCTCTAATTTTGATGATTTCTCTCCTTCTGCAGACTTTAGTCTTCATTTGTTCTTTCTTTTCTTGTTTTTAAGATGAATTGTTAGATTGTTTATTTGGGCCCGTTCTTGTTTTTGGAGATAGGCCTGTAATGCTATAAACTTTCCTCTTATGATCGTGTTTGCCATGTCTCAAAAGTTTTGATATGTTGTACTATCATTATCATTCATTTCTGTGTATCTCCTGATCTCTCTTTTTATTTCTTCTCTGACCCAGTTATTCTTCAGTAGCATGTTGTTTAAATCTCCATGTATTTGTGATTCTTCCTGATTTCTTTTTTACAGTTGATTTCTAATTTCAAAGCATTATAATCAGAAAATATGGTTGGTATGAATTCAACCCTCTTATATCTATTCAGGCTGTCTCCGTGTCCTAGTATTTGTTCTATCCTTGAGACTGTTCCACGTGCACTGGAGAAGAATATATAAGCAGCCTTATCAGATGAAAGGCTCTGTAAATGTCCATTATGTCCAGTTGGTCTAATGTGTCATATAAAGATGTTATTTCCTTATTGATTGTCTGTTTGGATGATCTGCGCATATCCAACAGTGTCATATTTAGGTACCCTACTATGATAGTTTTTGGTCTGCTTCTCCTTTTAGTTCTGTTAATAATTTCTTTATACATTTCAGGGCTCTCTGATTGTGAGCATAGATATTAATAAGTGTTATGTCTTCTTGGTACGTGATTCCCTTTATCATTATGAAGTGTCCCTCAGTATCTTTATTTTACCTTTTTTATTTTGAAGTCGATTTTGTATGATTTTAACATCGCTACTTCCACTTTTCTCTGAATGCCATTTGCTTGAAATATTATTTTCCACCCTTTCACTTTGAGTCTATATTTGTCTTTGGAACCTAAATGTGTCTCCTTGAGACAGCATATGTTTGGATTTATTTTTGATATAATCTGCAACTTTGTGCCTTTTTATTGGTGAGTTCAGTTCATTTACATTTAGGGTAATTATTAAAATATGAGGTCTTCTTATAGCCATTTTATCTTATGCTTTTTGGTAGCTTAGTGTTTCCATTGCTTCCTTGTCCTTGTGTTTCTGGTTTTTTGTTTGTTTGTTTATTTGTTTGTTTGTTTGTTTTGGTTGGCTTTTGTGGGATTTCCCTCTGGTCCTTCTTGTTTTATGTTATATATTTTTAGTTTTTAATCTTTGGCATTTGGTTACCATTATGAATATGTAAAGGATAATTATGTATAAACAGTCATCTATTTTCTTCTGTACATACCTTATCTCTATTCCCCTTTGTGAATTTAGATCTTTAAATCCTCCTCTTTTTAGTCATTGTTGTATCAATTTGTCCCTATGTATGCTGAATGTTCATTACTATATTGCTATAGCAATTCTCTTACGCTTATAACGCCCTGTTCTTAGTAAGGGTTGCACTCCTCTGCTTCTAATAGCCTGATAGTCACTTTATTCCTAATTATGTATTTTTTTTTTGTCAATTTGTTTTAGCTGAGCTGACTCCTTTCAGTATTTCCTGTAGTGCAGGCCTCCTAGCGGAGAATTCCCTCAACTTTTGTATGCCTGGAAAGGTCTTTATTTCTCCTTCATATCTAAAGGAGAGCTTAGCTGGATACATCATTCTTGGCTGGTAGTTCCTTTCACTTAATAGTTTGAATATATATTTCCATTCCTTTCTGGCTTTTAAGATTTGTGCTGAGAAGTCTGATAATAATCTAATGGGGTTTCCTTTATAAATTATCATTTTCTTTTCCCTGGCTGCCCTGAGAATTCTGTTTGTCTTTGATTTTTGATAAATTTAATACAATGTGTCTTGGTGAAGGGCTTTTTGGGTTTAGATAATTGGTTATTCTGTTGACCCCTTGAATTCCAAGCTCATTCCTTAGATTTGGGAAATTCTCATCCATAATTTGCCTGAAAATGCTTTCTAGTCTCTGTTTTATGTTATATATATTTCAGTTTTCTTCACCTTCGATAATGTCCATTATTCTTATGATTCTGATCTTATGATTCTCTCTTGATCTGCTATTTCTTGTATTGCTCTTTCATTGTTTTTCTTTCTTTGGTTTCTCTCTTCTTCCTTCTGATTTATGCCTAGATTTCTGTCTTTGAGATCATTGATCCTTTCCTTCATTGGATCGACTCTATTTCCCAAGCTTGTTATTTCATTTTTAAACTCTTACAGTGTGTTCTTTATCTCCAGAAGGCCCATTTGTTTCTTTTTGAGGATTTCAATCTCCTTGCTAAAGAACTGCTGTGGTCATCTAGGTGTTTTTTCAATTCCTAAAATCGTTGATATGACTCCTTTCAGAATTCACTGAGGTTTTTCAGAAGTACCATTTTGAATTCTCTGTCACTTAAATCGCATATTTCTATGTCTATAAACTTATTTTCTGGAGATTTTTCTCTTTCTTTCTGAGATGCCGTGTTACCTAGGTTGTTCATGGTGTTTAATGGACTATTTCTCTGCCTGGGCATTAATGGAAGTTTATTCTGCTTTTTTTTTTTTTTTTTTTTTTTTATTGAAAGATGATTTATTATATAAAGGTCTTTCTTTAGCCCATTGCAAAGATGGCACTTTTCTTTTTATTTCCAGTAGGTGGTGTCTAATCTTCTTGGATCCGTTTTATATAAAGTCATAATAATGCCTTTTTTTTTTCTTATAGATGTTTAATCACACTTGCTACCCTCAGTCTCTGTCCCTGTCAGTGTTAAGAACAGTTTTGGTAGCATTTGTTCAGATTCTCTTAGGGTTTTGCAATATTCTGTCTTGGAAGATTTGGGGGGAGGGGTTCTCTGGGTTGGAGGATATTGCCTGTGGCTCATTCTTGCGTTCTACATCTGTGGCTACACTGTTGTTTCTCTTCCATCCCGCTTCTCTGCTTTTTGCCCTGATGACTGAGTACTGCCACTGGCTGCATGGATCTCACAGCCCCAGGCAGGGCTGTTCCGGGATGTCGCCACATCTTCTCCCCTGCCCCTCCTCCCACAGGATGCTTCATTGGCTGCAAGAGGCAGCTTCTTTGTTTCTCCCGTCCACTGCCCAACACTCAGTGTTCTGACCTGTGGTAGCTTTTATGCACAGATCCCATGCTCAGATGTGCTGGTGTACAGCTTTGGTATTTTTTGTTGAGTTTTAGATGTTTAGCTTATTATTGTTTCAAGGAAAGCGATCTGGGGACATCTCTCACTCTGCCATATTTCTGACGTCACTCTGTTATTTTCATTATTGTTGTTTTATTGTAACAATTGGTTCATCTTGAGGATAATGAATGATTTAATGAAACAGTTAAATATTAAGTTAAATGAATATCTCATCCAACTCTTGGGTCCCAAGAATCTAAGGGAGAAGAGCAAATCAGAAAAAATTTACATTGCTATTTAATAAGAACTAATGTAAATTGAGATCTATTTAATTTAAAATACTTATATGTGAAAGATAAACCGGAAGATGAAAGAGTAATTTTACAAACACTGATGATAAATGGTGTTTCAATTAAAAAGAACATGTGTATCAAAAAGTGTTCTTTCTCTAGATCGTTTTGAATGTGTTAATGACATTTGAAATATGCATTAAATACTGAAAAAACTAGGAAATAATGGCATTTCCTAAGTGAGGCTGTGTGTACACAGGAATTTTTTTTACTTTCTTCCCCCCCCCCTTCTTTATTTATTTTGATGAATTAAATTTAAAAGAACTTAGGGCAGGTAATGGATGAAAGGAAAACTGGGAATACATATGTATATTCATACTAATGTATTGAAGTTTAAAATGATAAAATAATCATTACCATTTATTAAGTAGGGTTCTATTAGACAAAAAACAACAACAACAACAACACTAAGAGTAATATGCAATAAGCAATTTATTATCCAACTATAGGAGGTGGAGAAGTTGAAGGAGGGAATGCATCAGGAGAAGGCAAAGCTGCAGGCCCAACTGCTGCCCCAAGGCAACAGGATGAGACAACATCATTGGTCATATTCATTAGTAACAGTACTATTTGACCTCATATAATGGGGAGTGATATCTTCTCCAAGGGAACAAAAATTGTTTCAGGGATGGAGTAAAAACAAATCTTGTTAAAATAACTTATCTCAAAACTTATCTCAAAACTTATCTCAACTGAACAAAGTCCTGTTTTTTAGTATTTAATTTCAAGAGGATGGGAGGGGTAATTTGGAAAAAAAGAAGTTAAAAAAAAAAAAGACTCCTGCGAAGAGCAATCAGGAAAAAAAGTGTCGAGAAACAGCACCTATACCAACCCTTAAAAATAAACATGGAGATTGCTTCACTGTTGCCTACCAAATCATGTGCAAATTTCTATAGTGGCCAATTCTAAGTTGACTCAGAATGGAGGTACCATACTTATGTACCATTAAGTTCAATATATCTAATATTTCTACACTATAGCAGAAATGCCTTATCTTTTGGAGACTTAATTTGAAATCGACAACTATATTCTGAGCTAGTTGTCTGACCTTGGCTGGTTATGTAATGTTTATAATCCCAAAATATAAATTAGATTGTTACCTCTGTTGTAAGAATTTAAATGAGAAGCCCTAAGTGAAAGCACCTGGTGTATAGTGACATCAAGCTGAGTAGATACTCACAGCGAAATCATGTACTGAGAGCTATATCATACTAAACGTAGCCCTCTACTAACATTTGGCTGTTAGAAAAGATTTTGGACATTTCTAAATTTTCATCATTTAATATAACTCTTTTACTACAGTGGTAGTAACTTGTTTTCAGATAGGGTAGGTAATTCAGCCAGGTTGGTCAGAAACAGAGTTCTAGGCATCTCTCAGACAGCTAAAATCTCAATCTAGTTTTTTACATTACATAATATGTGTCCAATAAGATTATGAATCACTATTTAAAAAATAAACTACATATTTTTTCTTCTTTAGGATTTTGAGATAATATTTTCTTTGGATGTTAGACAAATGGGCAATAAATAAGGGTGGCAAGTGCTGAGACTACAAGCTTTAAAGTCAGACTGGATTCTTCTGATCCAGGTTTCACAGCTCACTGGTCCATGATCTTTTCCAAATTACTTCCTCTCTTTAAGCTTCAGTTCAATTATGTAAAATATGCTCAAAATAGTGTGATGAGAAAGGTCCACATTTAAAACAGTGGTATACAGTAGTTGGTATTCTTGGTTTTACTCTGGTAGAGTTCTAACATCAATGTGTTAATGACAGCAAAACATACTTGCTTGATGAGAACCTAGGGAGCAAAGTTTTGTGTGAGTTAGTTTAAAGAAGTAATATTATGCAAAAAGGCATGTCCTCTGTGAATTTCCTTAACTCTGGAGCTACAATAGTTAAATTCGGAAAGCCAATAGTGCAAGACATTTGAAAGCCAGTGGAGCATGAGGCTGGACAAAGATGCATTGTTATGTGAATGGCTGGCTGCAGAGCATATCAGTTGAAAAATGATTATTCAAACTGAATGATCCTTATGATATTGCATTGCATTATCACAAGAAAGTCTTGCTAAAGTAGATTTTGTTATAGGACTCTGAAAAATTATTCCTACACACCAAGAAATGTGGCATCTTTACAAGGACAGAATTTTTATAATTGCTTCACAGTGATTAGGTGATCTCAAATTTTAACTGAAAAAGATTTACTGAAAGACATTTGTCTATTAGTTTTGCTTAGATTTCTCACATGCAGTTATACTATATTTGATTTTACCACACTCCTTAATGATGCTAATAGCTTCCTTCGCCTGCATTAGCACTTTTATCAGAGAAAGGAAAATAGCAATATCTAAATCTAAGCATGTCTAAAATTTCTTAAATGATGATCTTTCCAATTTTATTCAATGGCTTCCAGTATGACAGATCTTTAAGATTATACTAATGTAATCTAATATTTCCTAGAGCTATAAATTAGAGTCAGGAGAATGATCTACTTATATTATTTAATATTTCACAGCAGCCTTGCTGTTGTCATTATTTCATTTTACACAAAAGACTGAAATCTGAGGAGGTAAATTTACTTTCCCCAGGGTCATATAAAGAGGGGTACAAATGCAAAGCAAAGAATGTTGGGTTTAAACCCCACACATCTGCCACACTTTAACACATTATTCACTTTTAAATCTTTTTCAAACTTGCTAGGATCTTCTGATTGACTTCCCTTACTTTTCAGAGAAAGAGTCTTAGTTTAAAGTTTGCTGACATTTCAAAGGCTTTCCTGCTTATCTTCCTTTTTTAATATGAACAGTGTTCAAAATCACACTCAATTACTAAAAGTATATGAATTTCGTCCAGAAAACTGGCTCCTGCAGTGATTAGATGTTTGTTTGCCAGAGATAATCTTGGTTTAGGCATATTGTCTCACAGTACTGTCTTCATTAGAATTTCTCCTGAACTGTTTATTTTTTACAATGTATTATTATTATTATTATTATTATTATTATTAATTATTATTATTATTATTAAACTTTTATATTAAAATGAGCTGAGATAGGTTTTTAAGACTTGATCACGTACTTCCAGCCATTACCATAACATGATTTAATGATTTATGTTATTCATTTATGGTGAACAGAATTTCACTTCTAACACATGGTTTAATCTGAAATAATAACTATCTCTCTTTTCCTGACCATTTTTAGACTCGATTTAACTAAACCCTTCCTTTCACAATAGCTTACGGCATGCATGCTAATTGAAAGAAAGGTGCTTTCTTTCTCAATAAGAGAAGTAGGAACATTTAACTTTGTCTGATGTGTGGTAGTGATAATAGAAATGGTTGCTACTGCAATCCTACTGGCTGCTTGCATACCAGCTAGTTGTTATGACCCATATTAGGGCCTGCAAGATGCAAAAAGTCATAAGAAATCATTGAAATATTTGATAAATGACAGGTTAGGTGCTCGTAACCTATATATGAGAAATAAAAGCTGAAAGATCTTGATGTGGTTGTACAGAAAATAATCTGATTACTCTGACTACAGAGCTACAACTACTAATTTTAATGTTTACTGATGCTTTTTATTTCGCAATGAACCTATTTAATTTCAGTAAGTAATAAGAAAAATGAAAGTGCATTTTTGTAATGTAAGGGTATGGAAACTTTGATGATAAAAAATTTGCTTACACAAAATGCGTTTTAACATTTATGATCCAACATAAGTAGCACAGTGGTCACAAGAGAACCAGAAGACACAACTCTGTTAAAGAAATATAAGCTTCTAGTACAAAAATTAGTTAATTGAGAAGAATGTGCCTGAGAGTGACAACTTAACGCATGAAGCTAAAGAAGTGGTGTTTATTCATCATTTTGAAACATGATATTTCAGTTAGTCCAAAGAATCTTCTTCTAAATTAATTTTGTTAATTGTTGATGCCAAATTTTCTTGGTTCAAACATGAAGTGAAGCTATAATAGTTACTTTCTTGACTACTAACAGAAGACAATCTTTGAAAAGAGTTAAGTAATAGAGGGTTCATCTCAATGATATCTGATATTTTAAAAAGAATATCAATTAATTCCAATCTGAGGCCATGGCATCTCTAAAGTGCATCGCTGAATGCTCCCTTCAAGAGAACCGGCCATGGAGAGCAGTTGAATCTATGTCTCCTCAGATCTATTGTGACATTTCTGCCCAAGTCAAACTTCCCCCAGCTGCTTCTGGCAAAGTCTGAACATGACAGAGTTACTAGAGCCAATGCTGGAGACAATTCCTGACCAATGCAGGCCAATTTTTACTCAGGGATGGATGAGACTCTCTTAGAACTGTGCTGAAGCACAGAATGAAAGTTCTTTCTACCCAATTCTCCTTCTTTCATGCTTTCCTTTGAGGTGTCAGGTATGTATTGTAACCTGAAGGCTATTCCTGCCTTCTCTTGCTCTCTGTCCTTTATCCTTCACTGGTGATTTACCAATAATTCTCTAACACATCTATTCTATTTTGGCTTCTCCTTTTCAGAGGACCTGAATTGACACAGTGTTGATATTCTACCAGTTGAAATAGTAGCTGTGGCTATCAAATAAATATTTTTATACATACACAGAAAAACCGAACTATGATTTTTTTTTTAAATGAAAACCTCTTTCAGTAAGGCAGTATTTGCTTTTCTTTGTGGTGCTCATTATCATTTCAGTTTTATTTGAGACCTTAAAATTCTATATTTTTCCTTTAGAATATCTCAGTTTGTAGGAAAAATATTTTGATAGAATTTCTATTTTATCAAGTTAAACATATATTCTGTAAAAACTGAGATTAAATCGAGAAGTCCTATGATTTTTTTAGTCTCTGAAATTGGTAAAATATGAAAAAATTGTTGATAAAGATAATTTTTTTGACAAAGTTTTTCTTATGAAATATTTGTCAAAGAGCCTTACATTTAATGTAAGCAACAGATAGTACTTAAGAAAATAATTGGAATAAAATATTTATACATAGTAACATGAAAATTAGCATCCAGAGCATCCTACATTTAACAGATTTTGCTCTGAGCTTTCTAGGTACTTTAATGATTACAGAATACTTTATAAAAATGTTAAACATGATAAGACAATATGGAAAAAATATGCCTTTAGAAATACATAAGGGCAGAGTATGAGTATGATTAAAATGGGTGATTATGTAGTATCTTCCTGACTTATAATTGTTTAGACAAGAAATTTTAGAATCAAGATGACTCCCCTTTTTCTCCCGTCCAAACTCAGAAAATCTTGTAAGGTAAATTTTCAATATACATTTCAAATCCAATAATTCATTACATATGCCTACCTCAAACACCCCAATCCAAACCACCAACATGTCTCACCTAGACTATTAAAGTCAACTTCAAATTGGTTTTCTATCTTTCAGTCCACTCACCATCTAGCCTAATTTCAAAACAATCCTTTACAAATTTATGTCTGCTTATTTTCAGTTTTCTGCTAAAAAACTTCCAATGACTTTTCCTATCAGAATAAAATCCATAATGCTTACAATGACCCACAAGACCTTGAATGGTCTCCCGACTCCTGACTTCCTAACATTATCCTGACCCCTACACTCACAGTGCTGCAGCTGCATTGGCCTCCATAATATTCCTTAAATTTGTCAAGTGCATTCTCCTTTTGGACCTTAAAACTTAGTTCATTTGCTGAAAATGCTCTATGTCCCCTCCGCCCTGCCCAGAATGCTACATGGCTCCATGTAGTCATTTTAGGTCTTTTAATTAGAGTTCTTCTCTAATAATCCAATCTAAATAAGGATGTGTTACATTGTATCCCTATTACCTGTTTTATTCTCACAAATTTTATCACTATCTAATGTACATATGTATCTTACATATGTATTTTCTAGTCCCCTCTTTGTAGAATGTAAATTTCAAGAAGTCAGAAAGACTGTTTTGTTCACTGCTATATCACCAGAATTTTGATCAGTGTCTGGTCCATAATAGGCACTCAATAAGTATTAATTGAACTAATGAACAAATAATAGTTCTAATCTTGTACTCCAAAGACTTTTATTCCTCTCCATCATAATTGTTCCTTTACGAATGCATCAGAATGTTATGGGTACAAATAGGGGTTTGAAGACAATTTTCAGCTGGTATCTTGCTTTTCTGTATATCTTGTGTGCAGAACTTCTGACTATTTTGTTCTGAATTAACTATTCAATGATGTTTGTAAAACAACCTTAGAAGACAAGAGGCCATGTCTCTCTTTGGGGCAGAGGGCAGATTTATTACCCAAAAGAATAATAAAGATAATCCCTTCAGGACAAAACTCGGGCAAGATTTCTGTCCATTATAAACAGCTTGTGTTCCCAAAAGTCAGAATTCCTCTCATTTAACATGCAGCATCGACTGTCCCTTTTTGTGTGTTCCTCTGTGGGTAGTGAGGTTTGGAGAACTGGTATAAATACTGATAATCTGGCTAATTCTATTAATGTAAGTAATAAAGTACTTTGTCTCTGATTCAGGGGTGTCATATCTTTTTTCACCATCTGAAACAGAGGTAGGCTAACTTGTTAGGTTGCAAATAAATTAAAATCTCATACTTTTACAGTTCTTGACAATAGGCTGAGGTCACAATCAGTCTCAGTTGTTTTATATTTTAGAGCTAATAAAGTTATATCTCTATTTGTATCTAGCTAGAACAAACACATTTTGAGTATTAATCATCATGGTCTAACTATTTGTGTTAGGACTTCTGAGGAGATATAAAATTGAGAAATACACACTGTGTGCTGTCATAGAGAAGTACATATATTATAGACAGATGTATGCACACATATACATTTATAATATAATTATAAACAAAAAGAGGGTTAGAATGGATAAGAAGATTTCTTGAGAACATTAAACTAAGTGAAGTCTAAAAGAGTGAATTCAATGTGACCAGAAAGAAGAAAAAAAGATTTTTCATTATAACAAGAGAATTTGTGAAGTGTGAGCAATCTTGTTTTACTTGAACTGAGTGTGCATGTCATCATCTACAATGGAATAGAATCAAAGACTCATAATTTTAAGTTAGAAATCAGAATTATACTGTAAAGTTCCTACACGATGTTCTGTAGAATTAGGAATAAATACTAGAATGCATGAGATACTGTTTCTAGGTATGTGTGTATATGTTCTTTTCCCCAACGTTTCTTTTCTTTCTTTTTTTTTTTTCTTTCTTTTTTTCTTTTTTCAACTGACAGTGACATAACCAGCTCAGCTTTACTAAGAGAGCACAGGTGGTATTTTGAGAAAAGAGAAAAAAAACTAGAGGCAGTTGTGTTTTGCAATAATTATGTAAAAAGTGATAATAATTCGGATTCAAGAGAAATTTTACTTGTCAAATAAGGCACTTGTGGTTAATAATTTGGTTTCATGAAATAAAGAAGAGGATGAGTTGAAGATGATTTAGAGGCTTTCAACATGAGACACTGAAGGGGTTCCTAGGACATTAACATGACAGTGAATATAATAAGAATAGCATGCTTTCGTAGAGAAGATAATGAGTTTATTTGTGGGCTTATAGAGTTACAGATGTTGTCAAGTGTCCAGGGAACAATGTTGAATAGATCTTTAGAAATAGGATTCTGGAGCTCAGATGAAAGTTGAGAGTTAGAAATATTAATTATAAAATTTGGTTATCATTAACTGCTGCTTTGATTTTTATTATCTCTTCATAATAGTTTTATTATTTTTAAATTTCTGTTCTTATTCAGGTGAATGATTATTTTATTTCGTAGTCTTTTATTTTATAATAATTAAATTGTCAGTATAAATGTTTATTAGAATATCATTTTGGCTGAATGTCATAGATTTTTAAATGCCATATTTTTATTCTAATTATCTGTTTATTTGTTTTGACTAGAGTCACTTAGATTAGTTCTTCTCAATGCTTGGGATTAAGTGTTTTAGACTATCATTTGAAAATACTTAAGTTTTAAAAATATAATAATCAGATAATGTAGCTTATGTGACTTTTTCTTTTTTGCCTTTTTTGATATTCAAGATGATGAAATATTAAAATTTTATCTTATTCAACAATAAATTTGGATGATTTATCAATTCTATTTATAAATATGGTATTTTCAAATAGTATATATTTCTTTCTTCATTTTAGTGTTTATGTACATATATTATATATTTAAATATTTAAGTCTACGACCATGCCACCCTGAACAAGCCCGAGCCTGTCCGATCTCAGAAGTTAAGCAAGGTCAAGCCTGGTTAGTACTTGAATGGGAGACCACCTAGGAAGACCAGGTGCTGTAGGCATAAAAAATAAAAAATAAGGGATTGTAAGCTGACAAGGTCTTTGCAATCTGTGAGGTCAACCAAGAGTTGCCTTGCCCCCCGACAAAAAAAAAAAAAAATTAAATTATAGAGTCGACTCTACTATTTGAGAATTCTGTATATCATTGTAGATCGAACACACACATTTACCTTTAGTCTGTTCTAACTCTCCAACTTCTCCAGTATGAAAAAAAAAGATATCTTTTAGACTATTAATCCCCCAAAAAGGACATGTAGGCTACAGGAAAAAATGATAGCTAATGAGCAATTTCAACTGGATAGCAGCAGGTTGAAAAGGAAGTTAGGAAAAGTCGGTATACAAACCCATTGATATAAAAGGCTCTAAAATCTAAAGCATAACATACTTCCTGTGGTTGGTGGATATATGGATTAAGGCAGGGGGAGGGAGTATTACTGAAATTAAAGAATTGGTTAAGTCTGTATATGTTAGTAGTGCCTTAGACTCCCATCCTCACTCTTCAGGAAATTATTCTCCACTCCTTACTCCAAAAGGACTCAAGAGTTTTACCCTCTAGAGAGGTTAAATGAGAGAAGCTAGGGACTAAGCAACCGTAGACTCAGATTGTGGGGTGCCTCACTGACACTGATAGAATAAGTAGAAGTGTACATGATTAAAAGTGAAATCTTCACTTATTTTCTCCATTGGGCTCTGAGATCACTGACAATCTGACCTGTGTTTTTCAGGCAATCAGTCTCACTCATGGGCATGGAACAACAATCAGCATTTTAGAACCACTTTCTCAAAAGTAAAAAGCTATTCGGGGAGCACCAGAAACTTTGAGAAAAATCTCTAAATATGAAAGACTAAGACAAAACTGATCTTTTATATATTGACTTTTTTTTATTTCCTGCTTGGTTTGTCAGGTTCTGTGAGTGAGGTGTCAACTTCTAGAAGGAAATTCATGGGATTTTGTATATAGTTGTGAATTTAATTACTTTTTAATATTACTTCTGGTTATCTGCTTGTCTTATTCTATATCTGATTATCACATTAACGTTGGTAACATCTTTAAAAAACGAATGAAATAATGTTCTGGTTTAAAAGTGAATGAATTTAGTTGGTTTAGATGAATCAGATAGATGACCACACTTTAATTCTTTACCCTTAAATCATAAACAAAATAAAAACATTAAGTATAAAATAAACATGAAGAAAGAGAAGATAGCTTCCATATATCTATCAGATGACACATTTACTTGGTGTCACATGAAGTGGAGGCCTATTTTAATCAAATCAGAGGTGGAAATAAGAGGAATTTCTTGCATATACATGTTACTAGATACAGGACAGTTATTTTAAAATTGGATTAATTTGAACACATCTGTTTTACTACATTTAGTTTACATCTTAAAAAAAAATTAGCCCAAATTTGTTTTCAAAACAAATGAGGATGAATAAAATTAATTTAAAATATGTTAGAATAGCCTAATATATACTATCTTAATGCAATCATTTTTCTGAGTTAAGCAAAAGTAGGTTGTATAGCATACATATAAATTAATTAATGGAATTGTAATATGATATTAAAATTTAGAGAAAAATATAAGAAATCTCTTAAAAATCATGGCTATTTAATAGTTTTAAATTGGACACAATAGTATGTGTCCACTAAATTACAAAATCTTTTTTTTGCCTTATTTATTTTTTTTAATGAAATGGTATAATTGTCTTGCTTCAACTTGGGGAGAAACAAGAAAGATTAGCAATGCTTGGTAAATTGTGATGGTTTTCACTAAAGACTAAAAACTGATTAAAATAAAAGATGCAAATTAAATAAATATGTTTCAAATTAGATACAATAACATTAATCATTCTGCTTATATGAAATGTAATTGACACATTAATATGTATATTTTTCCCACATGTACACCTGCTATGTAGCTACATATATAAGAATATGAGACCATTCCAGAGCAATACTATGTGCTTAGTTTTATTTATGTTTCTTATATGCTTTAATATTTACTTTATGGAATTTGATATTGCATGGAATTGCCCTATGAAAGTAATGGTTTAAAAACACAATACAAATATATTTTAAGAAATTTCACTAATATGTGAAATCAGCATTCACTTAGATTAATTTATTAAAAGATGTTAAGAATAAAAGTTTAGGTTGTTTCAATGAGTGAATTTGATTTTAAGAAAATAATTAAATATAAACCTTTTCTATTACAGACATTAGAGAAAATGGAGCTTTTGCAATGGGGTGCCTGGACCAATTCCTTTTCTTTAAAGATGCTTATGAATAAAAGTGAATAGTTATTTTTAGCTTCATGGTACATTTCTTTCATAAGACTTTAAAATATGCTTATAGAATTGAGAAAATTACTTAACATACAAATAGTCTACAGTCTATATTTTAAACTAAAGATCCTTTTTCTATTATCAAATGCCACATAATTTTATGATGTGCACTTTAAAAAAATAAAGATTAGATAACATATCTTGTTATTTTATATGAATTATTATTAGATTCATAGTCTAGACAAGTTAACTTTTTTTTTCCTGGTGGAAACTTAAAAAAAAAGAAATAAAAAATCTCAAACATCATTTAATTTAATTTGTAATTCTCTAATGACATATGATGCTGATCATCCTTTAATATGCTTATTTGCTACCTGTATAATTTCTTTAGTGAGGTGTCTCTTTTGATTCTTTGCCCATTTTTAATTGAGTTGTTTGCATTCTAAATGTTGAGTTTTAAGAGTTCTTCAGATACCAGTACTTTATCAAATATGTTTTGCAAAGGTTTTCTCTCAATTCATGGCTAATGTTTTTATTCTCTTAACTGTCTTTCACAGAGTCAATAATTTTAATTTTAATACAATTTAACATCAATTTTTACCTTTTATGGATTATGCTTTGGTTTTACTTGAATCTTCCCTTTCATAAATATAGAATATATATCCATGTATTTAGATCCTTTTTTATTTCTTGTATCAGTATGTAGTTTTCATCATAGAAGTTGTGTACGTACTTTGTTAGATTTATACTTAAGTATTTTTTTGTGTGAGACATGTAAATGGCATTTTTTAATTTAAAATTTTAGTTATTTATTGCTGATTAGAAGAGGCGACTGACATTTGTGTATTAACCATGTATCCTGTAACATTGTTATAATCATGTATTACTTCCAGGAGATTTTTTTGGTTTCGTTTTGTTTTTGGTCAATTCTTTTGGATTTCTTACATAGACAATCATGTTGTCTGCAAACAGAAGCTGTTTACTTCCCCCTTCAGAATCTGTATACCTTTTATTTGCTTTTCTTCTATTATTTTTGCATTATCTAGAACTTTATTATGGTGTTGAATATGAATGGTGAGAACAGACTTTCTTGCCTTGGCATTATCTTAGAGAGAGCATTTAGTTTCTCATATTAAATGATGATGTCAGCTGTAGGCTTTTTAAAATGTACTTTATCAAGTTGAGGAATTTCTCTCATATTCCTAGTTTGCTGAGAATTTTTAGCATGAATGGGTGTCAGATTTTGGCAAAAGTTTTTCTGCATCTATTGATGTAAACATATTTTTATACTATATTTTGAAATCATGTAAAAATAATATTAAAACAATAAAAATAAATTTAAAGACATGGTCAAAGTTATAAAAACTTTCTTATCTTCTATTTTATTTATTTAAAATTCTGATATATTAAAGACTATGTTTCAAATGTTTCAAAATAATTGATCTAAATATTTTTATATGTGAACTTTTATCGAGATAATACAAACATTAGATAATGAAGGTTAGAAAAGAGAATCTCTGAGGGCAAATATTTTTAAGCCTTAGGCAAAAACAAAAATATTAATTTAAGTAATTAATTCAGTTAATTTCAATATTAATTAATTAATTAAAATCCAATGTGATCTGCAACATTTTTAGCATTTTATTAATTCCGTCTTTGACTTGTTCATTTTTTTCAACATTTGAAGCAGAGATTGGCAGTTTTATAACAAAATTTTCGGTTTCCATGGCATAGCAATCATATTATTTGGTATTTTTAGATCTTTTCAAAGACAAGGCTTGTACACTTCTCATGTTTCACTGGGAGAAGTAGAAAAAAAAATAAGTAAGTAAATATACATTAGGTGATTTAAAAAAAAAAAAGATATTACTAAGGAAAATAAAACGGGGTTAGGTGATACCCGACTGCAATGCTGCCTAGAGGAGATAGGTGTCATTTTTATCAGTAAATTCTTTACTAATGAAGTGAGATTGGAGCAGAGATATGAAGGAAGTAAGGGAACAGGTTGTATAGATAACCTGCTCAGGGAAGAAGGCTTAGTAAATGTAAAAATTTGGAGTGAGAGCTGTGTGACCTGTTTGAGGACTAGCTGGAAGAAAGTGGACATGAAAAAGATGACACTATAGATGTAGCTGGACTCAGATCGCATAGAGACTTGAAATCATGTAAGGATTTGAGATTTTATACTAAATGTATTAGAAATCCATTGAATTATTTCAAGCAGGAAAGTTACATGAGCATAATTCTGTTTTAAAATAATCATTTTAACTACTGAATAAATACAAGATAAAAGCAGGTAAAAGTCACAGCAAGGATACCAGTTATAGTCTATTAAAATAATCTGGGTGAATTTTGATGGTAGCTTGGACTATTATGACATTATTGTGGCACTAAAAGTGAAGAGAGATGCCTGAATTTAGGGTATACTTTGAAGGACTTTTTGTTAAGTTAGAGAGTAAGTGTGTAAGTTATTGTAAAACTAGCTACTGTTACAAAACGTTCCATTGTGGCTTAGAACAACTAAAGTTTCATTTTATTCTCCAATAGTCCAATACGAATGTTTCTGGTCAGTGTGTGTGAGTGGTGGCAGTGAGGGTAGGGGGAGTGCTTTTCACAGTCATTCAGGGATCCAGGGTAATAGATACCCTGCTAACTTCAACATGTAGCTTTCATGGTTGCCCAGGCATTGACATCCAACTGGCTGTTAGAAAAAGAAAGAATGAGGAAGGCATATTCACTTCTTAACCATGTTGCTCAAGAAATCAAACCATATCACTTTCCACTGATGGAAACGAGCCACTGTGCCCCAATTTATATGCACAGGGACTAGGAAATATATTTGATCATTGGGCAGCCACTTTCTTATTATAATTCTGCTGCGCAAAGTGACGAATCATTAGTGGAAAGTTAGTCATCTGCCATGTGAGATATGAGGTAAAAAGAGGAGTCAAATATGGTGTCAACATTTGGTGACTGCCAATGTACTTAGGTAAGTGAGAAACACTAAAGTTGCAAACAAGAATTTGTTTTTGTACAAGTTAATTTAAGACATCTATTGGGTACTCAAGTTGATAGTAAAATGTGGAGTTGAGAGGAAAGTTTTTATCTGATATATATTTGGGAATAACAAGAACAAAAAGAAAATATAAAGTCAGAAGACTATGTGAGCTAATTTTGGAAATCATGCAAATAAGGAAGAAAAATAGGTCTGAAGATTTTGCCATTGTGAAAAGTTTACTTACAAATCTCATTTTACATGCATTAAAATGATGGCAAAAACTTAAATGGAAGAATTAGAACTAGAAAGAAAAGCAATATTAATTATTGTCTAATATCTTTTCTGTATTCTTTCTAGAAATGGAATATAACTCAAGTAAATGGCTATAAGAGAAAACTAGTTTTCTCAAGTAACCTATTTGTGGTAGAAATTTTGAACTTTTTTTTTCTACCTGGGTTCACATGCTCTAATTTTGATTCTTTGGGCAGTTTCTTTTTTTGTTGATGTTCAGGCTCTTAATGGACACTTCTTAGCTCCAGGGAAATTCTTTGTTTTATTTTATATTGAATCTGGGACTTTGAAAGTTTGAAAGCTGTTTATTTTTTACTGCAGTGGTTAAGAAGAGATTGCAAAGTAATGTTTGTCAGAATTTTTTGCCTTGATTTAGCAAGATGGCATATAATCCCCGTATGAAGTCACAAAGGCTGCCTCTGAGACATACTTTCCTTGCTTCTCAAACCAAGTATTTCAAAACAGAATGCACTGCTTTCCACAACACATTGGAGCTTTCTAAATATGCTATAAACACATTTGTCTTTTGTGTCAAATTTGATAACCATGAAACACTAAAATTTAATATAATACACATTTCTCTGTATTTTATACTTCTATAGTTTTTAAAAAGATTCTTACTATGAATCTGCAGACTGAGAGAAGTGTTCTGTTAATAATATGATGCTTTTTTTAAACAAGATACTATACAGTCATGCATTATTGTATAGCAAAATTCTTCAAATATAATATACTTCTAGTGAAAGTTTTCCTATACTTACTTCTCAGATAGTTGTTTTACCAATTTATTATTGCACTCACTAAATAATTCTGAGTAATATGAACTGAAGAGATAAAATTCTTATTTGGGACATTTTACCGGTGTGTGAGGAAGGTTAGTCAGATGCTAAAGGTATCTATAAAAATAGCTCTCAGAAAAAAAAAATCTTTGAGAATTACTTACTAAAATTAATAGATAATGGAACTTATTTTTATTAACCAAGTGAATAAATACAAATATTTGCTTTCTACATGTGAAGATTTATGAATAAATTTCAACATCTTTAAGTTATATAAAATATCAATAAATAAGGTACTGTGTCTTAACACTGGAATCAAATAAAACATAGTAGGTAAAATCAAATTTCAAAGTAGATATATGAAATCTACTTTCATTTTAGAAAAAAAAGTGTCCTTTACCAAAATTCATGACACAACACTAAATTTTAGAGTGGTATAATACATATATGACAAACTTTCTAAAAGCTAAAATGTAATGGAGAGCTTTGTTGATGTTTTTTATACGATATAAATGAACAGATTGTCAAATGCTAAGCTTTCCATTGTAATTACTATAATTTAAAGAATATTGTTACATATGATCTAACATAAAAGATCAGTTATAAAAAAAAAAGGTATTTTGAAGACCTAGAAAACAATATTGTGTCACTTGTGTGACTATTAAGAGAAAGGAATGTGTTGAATTAGCGATAATACAAAAATGTTAACATTTGCTGAGCTATTGACAAAAATAGAGATTTTAGCAGTTTCGTGATATTTTAAAAATCTCTACATCATTGTCTTTCAACAATTTTAACCTTAGTTCAGGTGATATAATAAACTATGTGATCCGGGAGTGCTTATATTTAACTTGGATATCAAATATACACATTTTATGCAGATTATACAATCAAGAAAGCTTTAAATGTCCATACAGAGAAGAGGAAGAATTATTAGTAATCTCAGTTACATTAGGTAAAGGAAGGAATAAATCATAGAGATGAGCATAGTGAGAGATGAATGTTAGTTCATGTGGATACATAGTTTAGAAAAAAACATGAAACAATATTTTCCTTACATGATTTGCAAACTTGTTCAACTTAAAAATTTATTCAACTTACTACTTTATTCAACTTAAAAATTTACATTGTTTGACTATAACGATAGTTTAGTACTTCCTTGTTTGCTACAAACTTGACTTCTTTGTAAAGTTGTATATCTAACCTAATTTAAATATTTCTAGTTGACTGGCTCATAGAGGAAATCAAGTTTATTTTTCTTTGCTTTAAACTTTATATACCTAATATGAACTTAAATTTACAAAACATGAATAATGTTCAAAGTCAGAGCCAGTATGATTATCTTCATCTCTGTCTCCCTTCTCTCTTCTCTCTTCTCTCTCTCTCTCTCTTTCTCTTTCTCAATTCATATATATATATATGAATATATGAATATATGAAAGACACAAAAGCATATGCTTTTGATTTTTAAGTGTAAATATAAACCATATGTAAGACATCTATGTTTGAATAGACACAGATATTTGTTAAGCAATGAAGCCTAGAAAGATTAAAGCAGTGTAAAAAACCTCAGTATTATTATTAAAAGTCTGGAATTTAGTTCTGGTTTGATAATTAGCTAATTATGGCATGTATGTATATGAGAGTTATTTATCAATTTCAGCCTGTTCCCTTGACTAGTGGAACTAAGTAGTCTTTAGTCTTTATTCAATGTTACTATTATATATTTACAGTACAAAATTGGGTAAACCATTCTTCTCCAACTCTGCACCTTACTAACCATAACACATACAACTATGCACACCTAGCCACACACATCCATACAATTCTAAGCATATCCAAATGATCTTTATCCAAATGATACTAAATGATCTTTAGTAAAAAATAATTTAAATTAACCCCCCCCAAAATTAAAAAATACCAGAAAAGAATTTTCGAGACTTAGGGCATATTAAATAAGGAAAGTAAAACACAGAACCAAAGCAGATTGGGTTTCAAATGAGAATGGCTTTTGTGATTGCTATGATAGAAATTCAATGCATGATGATAGGGTAAAGTTCTGTTGTGTCAGCTCTTACTACATTGCTGACATTACTATAACTTTCCTTGATCAGGCATTTCCTTCCACAACTACTTAAAGTGGCCCAACAAAAGTGGAGAATAAAGCTAAGTTTCAAATGCAGTCTATTTGTCATCCTTTTCATAGTGGTTCATCCCAGTCACTCCTGTTTTCTCCTAAGCACAGCTGCAAGTTTAAGTAGGCAGGCAAACTATAATCAGCCATTTAGATCATTGGCTGATTCACAGTTGTGCCTAATTTGCCTGTTTAACTTTTTTCTTTTTTGATTGACCTTGGTTCTCTCCTTCCTCAAATATTCATGATGACAAGATGACATGCCATATCTTTGCAGTGTGAGTGCATCAGAAAATATCCACTATAGAAAAACAAATAAAACAGCCAAAGTATTATGTTAATGCATTTAATTTTGCTCTATTTTTATTTGTTAAAATTAATTACAGATATTTCACAGTGCTTTATTTTATTTTAGATGTGAGTTTCAATTTTAAATACATTGGTTTATTAATAAGTTTCTTGAGGACATATATGTAGTATATAATGTGTGTATGTGGGTATATGCATATATATACATATATGTGCATATATATTCATATCTGTATATCTGTATATATCTACATAATACATACAGATACATAGAAACCCATGTTTATATACTATTTATTTAATATGTATACACAAATGGATATATTTAGTGTGTGTATATAGAGTTTATAAGACTTAAAAGTTCTGATATTATTTTTAAATTAATTTTTATCATAAAAAGAAAAAAAAAACAAAGCAAAATGCAACCATTTTTATGACAAAGCACTTAATTTTCCAGGATTATGGTGGACAAAGAATGTTCATTTATTCTTAGCATAAATAGTAACTTTAACCCATTTTTACCTCCCTCCTCATACTTGCAAAGCTGAAAAATGTTCAGTATATTAATTTATAAATGTCATTTCTGAAAGGAGAAAAGAAAAAGTTCTATGATAAATATAGCTACAGAGGATGTATAACATTTTTTAACTTTATAACATTTTTAAAAGAGATCAAGTTTTAATGTCATAGAAGGACAGATGTTAAATGGTATTAGGGAGAGGATAGAATCATAATGTAGATTGACTACATTTATCAAAAATTTCCTTTTGTGATTGTGTGTGCGTGTGTGTGTGTGTGTGTGTGTGTGTGTGTGTGTGTGAAAAAGAGAGAGAGAGAAAGAGAGAGGCAAAATACAAAGACAGAGATATAATTTCTGCTTTTCTTCATTTTACTGAAAAAACTTTGTTTTGTATTTAATAGTAATAATATGTGGCATTATATATTTAAATTAGATTACAAAACTATTTTTAATATTAGATGCTTGTAATGAATTGCAATGAATTTAACTCAAATGAATTTAACCCCAGTGAACATCAATCTTTTGTTTGTTTATTTTTGCATCAATGTTTAAATACTTGTTTTCTTAAAAGCCTTTCTATAATTCTATTCTGAAAGTTAAGATGTCCATAACAGAAATTTCAGGGCTATTTATTAAATGCCAAGAATAAATCTTTTCATTGAGTGCTTCTCAGACTTGAAGGTAAAGTCTAAGTGCTTGGCGATCTTATTAAAAATGAACATTCTTATACAGATAATTTGAGGTGTTATCTGAGACTCTGAACTTATAATCAGTTCTCAGGTCATGTTGATGCTTGTAGTCCATGAAAAATATTTGGGTAGAAAGGCTTTATTTCAAATCAGACAATGAATTTAATATAATAATAATAATAATAATAATAATTTTATATAACTCATCTCAAAGGAAAATAATAGTTAATATGAAAAAACAATAAGGTGCATAAGAAAACCACTTTTATTGAATCTTGTCTATGTAAAATATTCTTTTCCAATGCCATATTAATACTGAATTTCTGAAATTGTTCAGTGGGTCATTTGTCCAACATTGATCTGTTGTTTCTATAACTGTTGATTTATGGCAAATTGTTAGACTTGCATAGAATCAAATATTTCTGAAAACTTTTTTAAAGAAAAAATCTATCAAAGAACAGCTGAAGTGTTTTTAAAGTTATGTAAAGTTTTTTTTGGAATGCCAATGAATTAAACTAAAAAGCTTATTTGCATCTTAAGGCTACAACTCATAAGTTGTGAATGAAAAGTCAACCATGAAGGATAAGGATGGGGATATCCTATTATAAATTACTATAAAAATCTGTATTTTCTCTAGTGATAAACAGCACTCACTACAGACACTACAGGTTAGACCAGATCTGTTCTAAAAGCTAAGTAGATATACTCTACTGGTTGATTCTGGGAAGATGATTAACTATAAAGACATTCATATATAATCACTATCATAAATTCTGTGTAGAGAAAATAAAAAAAAATGTAGCTCTGGAACATCTCTGACAATAACTCCTAAAATATTAAGAGTAAATGGGAGCCAGAACTCGGGATGTCAAATATCCCAAATATCTTAAACCTAAAATAAGTTTTTAAAAAATGATCTGGAATATAGACATGTTTTTGTTCTATGTTTGACTCTCTGCTTTAGACATTTCTAATAACAAACTTAAAATCTTTCTTATATATCTTTATAGTCATTTGTCTATTCTTAGGCTACTCTTGTCATAGGAATGAGAAAGTATTTGTGGTTAATCAAGTTGTGCATAAGGCTTTTTGTTTTAGAAAACTCATTTCACAGGTAAGAAAAAATAGTGCCAGAGTAAGATAAGATCAATCAATTGAAAAAAAATATGATTATTGAAGACTGTGCAAGACATTGTGATAGTCATTGGGGAGAACTAAAAATAATAATATGAATTAAGTACCAATGTAATACTATTTTAAAGTAGTATGTATAGCACTGAAAGAATTATCTAGCCAGTGAGTGCTTTTATTTTAACTGTCATATCTTTAATTGTTTTACCTCCAAATACAGTCACATTCTGAGGAACTGTAGGTTATGGATTCAAGGTATGAATTTTGGGGGTACAGAGTTAAGCCATGAAACACTCACATATATCTATAAGAGAACTGGTTCAACATCCTTATTTTACAACTGAGACATTAGAGGCTTCCCCCAAATAATTGAAATGTCTTGTGCAAAGTCACCTAGTTAGTGGTAGAGCCTGGAATAAATCATAGATAACCTGAAGTCCTGATTTTTTTTTTTTTAATTTTCAATTTGCCACACAACTAATGCAAGCTTGATACGCTTCCTACGAATATTGTGTCTAGAGCTGTACTTGAGGAATGAGTCGGCACAGTAATTGGGGAGTCAGAATTCTTAGGTAATTTCGCTCTCTCTAATCCAGCTCCTCTAATTGGGTAAGCTTTGTCAGTGCCAGGAAACAGTCTCAGGAGGAACATTGGAATGGATTAGTACAACCAAGTTCTGAGCTTGGATTGGGTATAATGGCCATTATTTCTAACTTGCTGGTGTAAGAATGAGTCCATGTTCCTACAATCCCAGAGGCGTGATTCTTGCCATGTTGAAAGAATCATTCTTAACAGAAGTGAATTTCATGAGAATTTTAAACATCTACTTATGAAGCTAACTTTGTTATTTTTTGGCAGCAATGTGGTAAATTATATCATAAAATATTCAAGAAAAATTTATAGAAAAGGCAAAAACATCATCTTGAAAGATAAAATAGTTATATTAACTATTTTTAATATAAGAGAAAAAAGATAGAAATTTCTAAATGTATAAACCAATTTAAATGACCAAGTTTCTTTTTAACAAATCCTTTTTTTCCAATGACTTTTGGCTTCTTTTGAGTTGTTAATATCTACTTAAACTTTATTGTATTTTAAAAGTTTAATTGTGCAAACACAAAGATCAATTGAATTTTATAAAAAATTGAAAAACTGGTAAGCAAAGTAAAAATAAAATGCAAAATGCTATCAAATGTACCAAGGATAGACATATTTTGACTAATTACGGCAAAATAATACCAAAAGAAGTCTCATTTGTAAGAATGTTTTCATTTGACACCCCCTCCTCAATTAACCCTCTAAATTATGACAAAGTATATGCCACCAACCCTCTGTGACTATTTTCTGAATTTGAGTTAGCAAAATTATATTAAAAGAATGTTTTCAAATATTGAATAAAACTTGAAAATGACAGCTTTTTCTTGTCAGATCCATATATTCTAGGGTATATGTTTATCCTATATTGGCCTGGGCACTTTAGAGTCAGGTCCATCTGTGACTAAAGAATGAAACAAGAAGCAGCAAGCTAGTTCTCCTGATGAAATTCTTCTCTT
>NW_006494613.1:9440200-9452151 GCF_000325575.1 Pteropus alecto
AGTGTTGTGTTGGGAAAATATTTGTGTAATATAAGGTAAGTGCGTGGTACGGTCAGGATTAGTCTGTGTATCTGCTCTGCCCAGCTTTCCAAAAATTATTGTCAGCAATTATGGCTATATTCTTCTCTTTCCCACTTACTTTTTTTTTTTACAATGCCTCTATTTGTTATGTATTGATTATAAAAAACTCTCGATATATCTATGACAAGAATAGACCCAATGGAGTCAGGCAGAGGCTATATAACGATCCAGCGTCATCTCCATTTGATAAGATTTTCTTAACCATTCTAACAGAGTTATCAAATTACTTGTGATTCTTCTTACAATAACCTCACTTTATTTTCTTCATAACATTATCTTTAACTGAAATCATATTATTTTCCTTGCTTTCCTGTCTTGACTCATTAAATTATAGTCTGGGTAAATGGGGACTGATCACTGCTATATCTCTAAAGGTGTATCTTATATAAAAGGGTGTAAATTTGTATTTACTGAATAAATTAATCAATTAATTAATTTACTGATACGCACTATATTAAGTATTCAGTGATATTATGGTTACTGTTATTCTAATTCTCAAGCAACTAGTGTTTGATCCAGACATTATGTGACTTTTGTAATTTCAAGAGTCTTTTTCAGAGCTTTCTAATCTTCACTATGTTATTTTAAAAATAACTAATGATAGAAGTGATATACAAAGGCAACTGTGTATAGAAAGGAGGTTAAACAGCAAGGGTTAAAAAAAGCACTTATTAAACATTCCTATAAAGTGCTGTTAGTTCCACGGAAGAATGTGATGAGAAGATGTAGCATAGAGAAAAGGAGAAAAGTAAAGGGTAGGAACAGGACCATAGAAATAAAATGAAATTTGAAGAGAATTTATAAGTATTACAAGTAACTAATAAAAAGGAAAAAAAAAAAAGATAAAATCCATTTTCAATCACCCCAAAAGTAATTATTAAGTGCTTATCCATAAACATGTCGCAATATGTAGTTGATTGGGTATGGAGAGATATTAATGGGTAGCTTTTCATTACTTTCCTTGTGTCTATTTGTTCTTTTCATATTATATGATTGAAACAGATAAAAAACAGATATAAAAGAACTTCTGGAAAACTTTTAGATCGTGATAAAAATTAAAATTTAGATGATAGAAAAAATCAGCTATGCTAAAACAAAGTAATAGAGCTGAAAAAAAAAACACATTTTAATGTCTTTATTTCACACTCTTGTTGTACAAGAGTTTCAGCTTAGTATGCCAGACTTTTAATTATTGAATTTTTGGGGCTCCCTCTTTTATACTGAGTTTGTAAAAATTTGTGATTCATTTACTAAGGGAAAAGAGCATGCACTTATGATTTATCTTCTGCATGTTATTTCTAGGTTCAATATATCCTAATCAAAGCATCAATGTTCTGTTGATATAGAAAGGCTAACTTGCCTGAGAAATTAGTTGAGTTGAATAGTGAGACACATCAATGGTTCCATTGATATGAAAAGTCTTATAAGTGAAATTATCCACTGGTGTTGAGACTGCTTCTAGGTGAGGTCCCTTTCAACGAAACAAACTGTCTGGAAAATGCAATAATTAAATTGGACTGCCATAGGTGACCTGGGATCCCCACTCACTCTCCTGTCCTCTATCTCACAGCCAAAAAACATTTTAACTGATATTTAACCAGAATTATTATGGCTACCAAGATCCATCTATTTTCACAGCTGTGGTCTCTAAATTTTATAAATAAGAATACATGAGAAATAATTACTTTTTCTTGAATAATCAGATTTTTTTTTAATAAAGCCCTTGCCTTCTCTATATGATGTGGCTTAAACAGAGTCTTAGGTTCATTATAAAAGAGATGCTTTCAAAAATATTTCTTAAACTGAAAAAATTTAAAAACTAACAAAGTCTAATCTTAACAATTCTCCTCTAACCCAAACACCTTAACTTTCCATATCCTTACTACTTGGTAAGGCATGAGAAGAAAATCTCATTAGAAGAAACAAGTAAATGTTTTGTGCTTTATCTGTAGTCATGATCAGTTGGGCCAGACATCTTGGTACTCTGGTTGAACACTGGAAAGTACAAGCTCTAGAATTTTTGATCTGAAAAAAGAAAGCAGTTATTTTAAATTTCTCTCCAGTATTTGAAGACATTCTTTTAACATAAGTTCACTAACTCAATTTACAAGAAATAATAAGTCATTGTTCAGAGGTATAGACAATGAAAATTATTCTGAACTTAAAGAGGGATTAAGTAGAAGGGTTAGAAGAATTAATATTTTCTGCCTCAATTAATTTTCAATTCTTTTTTAAAATTAGACACCTGTCTTATTTTCAACAAAACTCTGATTAAATATTTCAGTTACCAGAGAACATGCTACTCTGAAATCAGACTTTCATTTGTGGAGTTCTAATTATCGGCAATATTTACATAGAACTAAAATCTGTCTGCCTGTAATTATGAGCCATTATTTCTAGTTGTCCAATATAAAAAGAAAAAGGATAATCTTTATTTCCCTTAATCATTCAGATGCCCATTCTTTCAACAAACACTTATTAGGTGCATTCCCTATGTTAGTCATGTGATAGGCAATAGGGCTGAAAGAATGAATAAAGGAAAATTTCTGTCCAAGGGAAGCTTAGAGTACACTCTGTTAAACACAAATAATGTAAAGTATGGAATACAGGATTCTAGGTGCCTATCTTCCTACATTCATACCATTTATTCAAACAATTATGTATTCAGTTGCTCAAGCCAGAAAACTGAAAGCCATTCTTGATTATGTTATTTTTCCTCACTCTCTTATTTAGTCTATCATTTATTCCTATTGAGTATACCTCTAAAGTGTATCTTGCATACATTCATTTTTCTCAATCTCACTACAAGCTCTGTTTTTCAAGGCATCACCATCTCTCCATTGGACTACTGAAATAATTTCCTACTTTGTCTTCCTGCTTCCACTCATGATGGTCTATAAGTCATTCTTTTAAAGAATCTAGAGTGAACTGTTAAAATATAAATACTGAAAAAAACTTCAAAGATATTTTGGTGCCCTGAGAATTACATTAAGATTCCTCAGAGCTTTGCTTGACTTTGCCACTGTTTTTCTTTTGTAAATTTACCTCCTGCTACTCCATCACTGAGTTTGCAACCATGCAGGTATCTTCCTTTAGGATCTTTGTACTTTTGCTCTAGGTTAATTTCTATACTTAACTCATCACCTACACACACCTAAATTACATTTAATACAAAAAAAACTTTCCTAATCATCTAGATAAACAAATTACCAGAAGTCCCTTGCCTAGCACTGTATTTTTTTTTGTACTTATTATGTATATTTTGTTTTTAACCTGTTTATTAAAAGTCTCCTCTACCAGACTATAAATTCCATTATAGCTTGTAGCTTAATCCATCATGTCTAGTTCATTGCCTTACATATATTAGTCAATCAGAAAATATTGTTGAATAAATTAGCAATTATATTAATAAATACACAGAAAGGGAACCTATCATATATTTGAATTTTTATTGTCTAGACTTATGTTTAATACAGTTAACAAGTGAAAATATATAATAGTATATAAACTATTATTCTTTTATCTTTTTATATGGAGCTTGGGCATCAATCTGTCATCATCCTAGTTACTCTTTTTAGTACAAATAATTTAGTTAATATTCATTTTTAAATATAGAGTCCAAATATTGCTGCAGTATAAATTATAGTGGCCTTTAGATAATAAATTTGGTAATACATATTAAAATGTAATAGTCACTACTTTGACCCAGTAATCTCAAATGTAAAATTTTGTCCCCAAAATGATTAAATCTGTAGACAAATATTTAAATATAAGCATTTTTTCAATATACTGCTATTTTAAAAAGTGCTTAATCAAAAATGTCTGTTCTGTAATATAATTTAAACACAAAAGCAATAGGAGTACCCTGAATAATTTCCAAAGAAATACAAATTTATAATAAAAAAAATTACTAAACCCAAAAGTAAATAAGCCAATATGAGCAAGAGTCATCAGAAATAACAATAGATAAAAACCTACAGAGACTTCAAATATTGAAATTATTAGGCATAGGGTATAGAATAAATATTTCAATCTAAATAAAAATGTAAAAGAGTGAAAGTGAAAAGTAATAAAATAATGAAATTTAACTAAACAAATTTAATAAATAACTAAATAGAGGAAGTGGAGGTAATAAATAATTTAAATTAAAAATTAAAATGGCTTCCAGTAATAACTGACTAGATAATTTGTACTCTGTATTAAGTGTTACTCTGATAAAACTATATATGTTTTAAAAAAGTCATTTTTAAAGCCAACGTTTCACATACTTACTACACAAGGCCACTCTACTAAGACCGGAAGACATAGCGGCCTACCTAACACATAAAAATAAGTACAAGTAGGCAGCCAAAATGGAAAGACAAAGAGACATTTCCCAAATGAAAGAAAAGAACAAAGATCCAGAAAAGAACCAAACAAAATGGAGACAGCAATATACCAGATGCAAAGTTTAAAATACTTGTTAAAAGAATTCTCAATGAATTTAAGGGAAGAGTAGATGAACTCAGTGAGAACTTAACAAAGAGATAGAAAACATAAAAGTAGAGAAAGAAATCATAAAATGAATCAGTCAGAAGTGAAGAATACAATAACTGAAATGAAGACTTCTGTAGGAAGATTTAAGAGTATATTGGATGAAGTGAAGAATTTAAACAATGGTTTAGAAGATAAGGTAGCAGAAAACATCCAATCAAAACAGCAAAAAAGAGAAAAGAATCCAAAAAATGATGATAGTTTAAAGGGTCTCAAGGACAACATCAAGCATACTAACATTCCCATCATAGGAGTACCAGGAGAAAAGAGAGAACAAAAAATTGAAAAACTATTTCAAGAAATAATGACTGAAAACTTCCCTAACCTGGTGAAGGAAATAGACTCACAAACCCAGGAAGCACAGAGAGTTCCAAAAATTGATGAACTCAAAGAAGCCCACACCGACACATCATCATTAAAATGCCAAAGGTTAAAGACAAAGACAAAATCTTAAAAGCAGCGAGAGAAAAGCATTGAGTTATCTACAAGGGAATTTCCATGAGACAGTCAGTTGATTTCTCAACAGAAACATTGTGGGCCAGAAGAGATGGGCAGAAAATATTCAAAGTGAAAAGCAAGGAACTTCAACTAAGATTATTCTACCCAGCAAAGCTATCATTTAGAATCAAAGGACAGATAAAAACTTCCCAGACAAGAAAAAGCAAATGTAGTTTGTCATCACCAAGCCAGTATTACAGAAAATGTTAGAGGGACTTCTTTAAAGAGAAGATAAAAAAAAGATCAAAAATATAAATTATAAAATGGTAATAATTATGTATCTAGCAACGATTATTTTATTTTTGCTTATAGAGTTTTTAAATTTTATTTTATTATAACTATTTTATTTTATTATGACTTTCAAGTATATAGTATATTCGTTAGATATTTATATAGTTTATAAAATGATCACCCTAGACATTACATTAATGCTAACTGTATACCCTATGCCATGGTCTCCATCCCCGTGACCATCTGTCAACTACTAATTTCTACTTCTTTAACCTTTTACCCCCTTCTCCCAGTTCCTCAACCTCCCTCCTCTCTGGCTGTCACTAGATGGTCATCTATATTTGTGAGTTTGTTTTTGATTAGTTTGTTCTTTTTGTTCCTTACATTTTGCATATAAGTGAAATCATATGTTATTTATTTTTCCTGACTTATTTCACTCAGCATAATAACATCTAGGTCCATCTATGTTGTGGTGAATGGTAGGATTTCATTTTTTAATGGCTGAGTAATATTCTATTGTATATATGAACCCCAACTTCTTTATCCAACCGTTTGTTGATGGGCATTTAGGTTACTTCTGTATCTTACCTATTATAAATTGTGCTGCCATGAACATAGGTGTGCATAGATCTTTATGAATTATTGTTTTGGTTTTCTTTGGATATATACCCAGAAGTGCAATTGCTGGGTCAAAAGGTATATCATTTTTAATTTTTTTGAGAAACCTCCATAGTTTCCATAGTGGCTGTACCAATTTGCAATCCTGACAACAGGGTATGAGAGTTATCTTTTCTCCACATCCTCACTAACATTTGTTCTAGCAACAATTATTTTAAAAGTAAATGGATTAAATACTCTAATTAAAAGAGAAGGTGGCTAACTGGTTAATAAAACAAGAACCTAACATATGCTGCCTATAAGAGACTCACTTTAGATCAAAAGACATGCTGAAACTGAAAGTAAAGAAAGGAATGTTTGTTTGTTTCATGAAAATAGAAACAAATAAAAAAGCTGGGTAGCCATACTTGTACCAAACAAAATAGACTTTAAAACAAAGTCTGTAACAAGAAACAAAGAAGTTATCCCACTTCTGGGTATTTACCTGAAGAAACCTAAAGCACTACTTTGAAGGAACATGTGAATCCTTAGATTCATTGCAATATTATTTACAGTAGCCAAGATATTGAGGCATCTTGAGTGTCCATCAATGGATGGAAAGATAAAGAGGTGGCATACATGTGCAATGGAATATTATTCAGACATAAAAAATGATAAAATATTGCCATCTGCAACAACATGGATGGACCTAGAATATTGTGCTGAGTGAAGTAAGTCAGACAGAGAAAGACAAATCTCATATGTGGAATCTAGAGAACAGAACAAACAAAAAAACAATTGACAAAAGCTCATAGATACAGAATGAATTTTGATTGTTGTCAGTTTGAGGAGTAGGGGGATGGGTGAGGGAGAAGGTGTTAAGAGGTACACATTAGTAGTTATAAAATGGTCATGGGGATATAGAGTATAGCATGGGGAATATAGTCAGTAGTATTATAATAACTATGTATGGTGTCAGTTACTGGATTTATCAGGGTATTCACTTCATAAGCTATATAATGTCTAACCACTGTGTAATAAACATGCGACTAATATAATACTGTATGTCAACTATAATTGAAAAAAAATTAAAAATAAAAAAATAAGACAAAAGCCAATATCTGAAATAAGATGCAACTTCAGAGAGATAAGTCTGATGTTTGGAGCTACTTTCAGCTAAGGGTGGCTGCTGATGTTATAATTGGTGGTTGAGAAACTTGGAGGCTGCATAGTACTTTTGTCAACCTCGTAGACTAGGAGAATACAATCTGAATACTGGTACTTGACAAAGACTACAAAGAAGTATTTAATAGAAATAACAGTGCACTCATTTCAGTCTTCCAAATTGAATTTAGGTAATAGGGCATTGCTGTAATTCCTAGGAGCCTGTGAGAATCATATAAAAATAAAATCTCTCAAATAAGGTCTTAGGTCTTGTACTAATTTTATAATTTTTCAAATATAGTGTCCTCAAACAATAATAATAACAATAAAAAATCACCAGGCACACAATAGATAAGTCAGATGAATGAGACCGAGGTGGAAAATTCAAAACAGGCTCTCACCAAATGCTATTGTTTGCAATTATGAGATACAGATCTTGGGGGAAAAAAAAAAGGTTTACTATATTCAATAAACAAAAAACAAAATTGAAGATTTTCTAAAGAAATTGAAGCTATATAAAAAGAAACATGGAAAAGATATTCTGAGACCCAAAAGTAGGATAATTGAACTAAGAATTCAATAGCAGATTAAAATTGAAATATAAATTAAAAGAAAATATGCAGAAGAAAACAAAGAGAAAAGAAAGAAAAATAGAGAGCAAATGACATATAAGATACTGTTAAAACTATAACAGTTGATCGTCATTTTGCAGTAGTTATGTTCTATAAAGTTTCTGTAAACACTGAATTACTAAATTTTGAACCATTTTTTCCAAGGAGAAATACAGGATCAGATTCTTGTGATCGTCTGGCCACAGTGTTTTTATCAATTGATCAATATATAATCTTGTTTTATGTGTGTTTCTGTTCAAAGACATTTCGATGTAATGTAAATTGTTGATTCATTAACAATGAATATATAAAAAGCAGCACTATAGCTCATACTTGAATGAAGCTTAACTAACACCTGTGTTTTCTCTGTTAAGAACGTTCACAGGCTTCTTATGATTATGAACACTAAGCAAATCTTCAGCACTATGTTCGGGGACAATTTTAAACAACAGACTCATCAATAAAAAGAAAAAAAATCATGTAAAATATGACTCTTAAGTGAGACATTTAACTAGACTACAGAAAGGGAACTTATTTACGTATGAGAGCTAGAACAAGAAGGCAGAGCGTCACCTTGTTTGAACTATCTGGGAACGTGTGCATCACATACTCACATTGTTCTCCTTTATGTGCATGCCCACGAATCACAGAAAAAGCACCAGAGATATTGAGTTTGGAGTTATGTCTTCATTTGTTCTACTACTATAACAGAATGTAACAAAATATAAATATATAACAGAATACAACAGAATGTAACTATAGACTGGGTGACTTATCAACAACAGAAATTTATTTCTCTTAGACCTGGAGGATGGGAAGTCCGAAATAAAAGTGTTGTAAGATTCAGTGTCTGGTGAGAGCTACTGCCTGGTGCATAGATGGCTGTCCTCTTTCTGTGTCCTCACATGGTAACTGGGGTGAGAAAGCTCTCTGGAGTCTCTTTTAAAAAGAAAAATGTTTAACAGAGAATTCATTTCTTGGCAGAAACACTGGTATCCAAAGAACAATGAAATATCTTTATATTTATGAAGTTAGATAAGAGACAACCTAGAAATGTATGCAAAATGAAAATAACTTCCAAGCGTAAAAGCAATTTACAATATTTTCAGGAAAAAAATAGAATACTTATTACTGGCAGATATGCGCTACAGGAAAAACTAGATAAAATTTAAAAATAATCTTCCAGCAGAAAGAAAATGATTCAAGATGGAAAGTTAAAAATGTAGAAAAAAAAAAGGACGTGGTTCCATAGTGTAGCGGTTAGCACATCTGCTTTACATGCCCATGCCACCCTGAACAAGCCCAGTGTCTGATCTCAGAAGCTAAGTAGGTCGGGCCTGGTTAGTACTTGGATAGGAGATCACCTAGGAAGACCAGGTGCTATAGGCATAAATAATAATAAATAAAAAAATGTAGAAATAAAATGAAGGCTAATTACAGTAATACACATGTGGATAAATATAAAGAAATAGTAATATTAAATAAAAATAATGTCTAACATACGTGAGATATATAGTATTAAATTACATCAAAAGTCATAGCATATAAATCAGGAGGGAGCAAAAATAGTTAAAATGTTTCTTATATCATTTATTAAGGGGACAAAAGTACCAATTAATGCTAGATTTGATTAGTCATGAATACATATTATAATATTCAGTATAAAATAAACCAAAAGTAGTAAAGAGTAAATGACTTCTGAGTTAATGGTAGAAAATGTAGTATTACAGAATACTCAGTCATTTCTTCTTTTAATAGAAGAAAAGATAGGAGAGAAAAAGAAAAAGAACAGGCAGAGGAAGCAGAAAGCATATGCATATAGAAGTTCAAATAGATCAGCAATAATAGTAAATATAAGTTGACTAAATACTCTAAAAGACAAAGATCGTTAGACTAATTTTTTAAGAAATCAAAGTCCAATATATAATATTTTGTAATTTATAATTAACATATCTAAAAATAGTTATCAAATAGTATGAAATTAAAAGAATTTAAATAGTTATACCATAGAAACTCTAAATAAAAAGAATGTAGCTTTGTTTCTTTCAGAAAAAAAAGTAGAATTTAGGCAATAATTTTTATACAAGATAATGATAAGATGCTTTAGAATAATAAAACTTTAATTCATTAGGAAGTTATACCAATTCTAAATGTGTATATTCCTGATGACCTATCCTCAATTTTATACAGCAAAAATAGACAAATCTATAAGAAGTAAATAAAACAATGAGTGTAATATAAAATTTAAAAAATACTTTTCTCAGTTACTATTAGAAAAATAAACACAAAAGTGGTAAAAATGGTATTGAACATTTTAAAAACACAGTATTTAAATTTGTCCTAGTAAATTTATGTAAAATATGACACCTAACTTTTGTAAAATGTACCAAGAGTTTGAAAACAGGCCATGCAAATTATGTTTTCTGGACAAAATTCAATTATGCTAGGAAAAAAAAAACATAACTATAAAATACCTATATATTCAGAATAACTTATAGGACAAAGAAAAGAATTAGCAATAGGCACTGGAAAATTTTTGAACTAATGACACCAAACTATTACATATCATCATTGTGAGATTCAGATAAGGAAAATCACATCCTTTAAAGTGTATGTTAGGAAATAAGAAAGGTAGAGAATTAATAAATACTCATCTCGACAAAGTAGAAAAATAAAAATAAATAAATACAAAAGATTTAGAATTAAAGTAATCATAAAAACAGGAATGAATTAAGTAGAATACACACATAAAACAGTTTTAGTAGAAGGAAATGTTTCTTTGAATGACCAATAAAATTAATAAACATTTTGTAGGACTGATTAACAAAAAGAAAAGAATGTAAAGAATGTAGAGAGTCATTATTAAAGAATATACTGACATTAAAGTGATAAGATGTTATCATTGAAAAGAAATTTAAATCAAAAGTAAAATACATATATTCCTTGAAAATAATTTATCCTATCTGTTCAAAGAGAATATAGAAAAATATAACACAATTTTTGACACTTTGATATATATAAAATTTTATAGAAAAACATTAAACAAAAACTAAGCTAAATCCATAGAAAGAGAATTCAATAATGAAAGGTTGTCATTTCTCCCAATATTGCTATACAGACTTAATATCACTTAATTAAAAATTTCAACAGGGATTGCCATGTACTTAAAATGTAAAGCTTTAAAAATATATAGTTTGGGGATACAATTGTTGTGGTAAAACCAAGAATACAAGAGAATAATTCAGGACATTGATTATCTTTGGGTGACAAAGGAGAATATTACTAGTGAAAAACATAGAGGGGCTTCAAAGAAATTGGCAATGTTCTTTTTCTACCTGATTAGTTTTAACCATATATTAATATTTTAAGTTGTGCTTTCAAGTTGTACATACATATTTAATACTTTTGAATATATGTGGCATTTTTATAATTAAAATTTAAATAAAAGAATAAACTATAGAATTATAATTATAAAACTGTATGATATGTAAGATCTTTATATAAATATCTGTACACATACCTACATACATGTCAATATCTTGGATGAAACTGAACTCTAAAATTTTTCTTTCAAACTTTGAATATTAAAAAAGTAAACAATCTCACTTAGAACTATAGCAACTTTTTGCCTACCAAGAATTGTAGGCCTGGATTTTTCCTCTGAGACAACACTATTTTGGGACAAATGCCCTTGAGTATGTTATTTTGGATGTATTGTAAAGCAAATAGTCACCTAATATTCTTGGAAAAGACCCACATGCAGTGAATAAAATAATTGCAGAATTGTCTAAATGATTTGATGCTTAATGTAGATTAGTAATTAGATGTTCAGTTCAGAATAAAATTTAGAATTGCTATGTTTCTGCATTATTATGTGTGTTAAAGAAAGGACTAGAAGAAATATTTTGCATTGTTATTAGTCATCATCTAAAGTTGGTGGAATTACACAAGACTTTTATTATCTCCTTTATATTTTTATTCATTTTCCAAACTTTTTACACAGAGCGTATTCCTGTGAATGTAAGAAAAAAACAACCTTGAATAAATTGCAGGGCCCAGCACAGAAAATAAACTTCCAGAGTGGCCTGAACAATGCTGAGTTCAGTGGGATGATTACCCTCTTTTATCTGGACTCTTGACTTGTGTTATTCTGCTCAATGTTGTATTAGCTGCCATGTCATCTTTTTGGCTCATATTGATCTTGAAGTCAACCAGAACACAAAGGTTTTTTTTTTT
>NW_006494613.1:9452170-9489803 GCF_000325575.1 Pteropus alecto
TCAGATAGATTGCTGTTAAGGCAGATCGGTACAAAAGATTTTGTTAACTGAAATGCAGAGCCTTATCCCCATTAATGTAAGTTTGTGTTCTCAGTTTTTCAGCACATTTCAGTGTAGAACAACATACACCTGGATGACCTTGACTTCTACTGAACAAAAAGGATTAAAAACACTCAAAATGAGTTATAGCAACTTCCTTTTATTCTATCTTAAAATCCCCCTGCAATATCATCTATTTCTTTTTTACCTTTAAAGTGAAAAAAAAAAAATTGTTCCTTCAATTATCTTAACTCTCATTTATTTTCAGTAACTTCCCCATACTTCCTACCACTTTATTCATATGGATGTCTAGAGCTCCTATATTATTACAAAGACAGCCCTTGAAATCTCTTCTATAATCTTAATAAAACCTCTCAAACTCTCCCACCTAACTCTTTAAATTTATTGAAAGATTGATCTTTATTAGCATTTTAGGCCTTTGAAATTTAGATTCTGCCCATAACATTCTCTGTTTGGCTACTTACATAAAGGCATTCTAAGAAATTTTAATTATAAAAGTGAAAAGCAATTCCTTTTAGCACATTTTTCTGAACCATGATCTGCCATCTCTCAGGAACAGGACTCCAGTCTAAGAAGATATAATGGCAACAACTTAGCTCCTAGGCTGGAACTTTACATAGGTGAGATTTTCCAGGTTAAAACAAGTATATATCTTTAGTAAAAGGTGACGTCTAGGAACCTGAACACAGAGACAGGGAGATACATTACTTTAAAGGAAATAATTGAAACTTGTCACCACTGTTAGTTTTCCAGATTCTAGGTGATAAATGCAGCATAACAGTGATGCAATTAGTTTTTAGGTAAAAGGTACCACTTTTCCTTCTTCTTCCAAGATATAAAACTTAAAAACAGCATATACTCTTTCTTTGTACTATCTCATTCGCTTCACAATTCTATCCAGTCAAAAATCAGCAAAGCCTCAATTTCCCTTTGGAGGAAATTTACTTTAATGCTTGCTGAAGTTCTCCATTCCATTTTCCTTTCTCTTTTCGTCACTCAACTTAATTATTACCAGAACCTTTTGGGGAGTCTTTCTGTTGACAGTCTGGACCTCCTCCAATCTATCTTCCTTTCAGTTATGAGAAGGGCCTTTCTATAATGTAGGTCTGACTGTATCTTTTCTCACTGCAATAATGTGGTAGGTCTATAGTATTTTCCACATAAGCTTTAAATTTCTTAGGTTAGTATACAAAACCCATGTTGATATGCACCTGCTCTAACTATTTATTTTCATATTCACACACTCCACTGTTCTCTACCGCAGTACTCTTAAGTTACCAAACCTTTTCCCGTTTCCGTGTCCTTCTTCTCATTGATTCCTGTGCTGTAATGTTCTTATTAACTTCACTCCTGTACTATTGTTTCATTTAGTTAACTCCGGCCCTTGCAAATTTGGTTGAAGCAATATCAATGCAAACTCAATATGATTTTGAAGCCCTTCCTTGGGCTCTCATGATCTCTTGCAAACTTTTCTTGTAGCATTTAACAAACTTGCTTATTTCCTATACTAAGCTATACATTTATTTAATGAGGACAGAAACCATGTCTTGTTTGATTTAATATTGTTAGTGACTAGCAAAATCAAAGCTATTGAGAGCCAAATAAATGTTTAATAGGACTGTTGGAAAGGAAACATAGACTTTTCCCATGTTTTATAACTTGGAATTTATGGAATGGGAACTGCTGGTAGATCACCTTAATACTAAATGGAGACTGAGAAGGAAGTCCATAAGAGAGAAAAGCAAAATAATGAAGAGAAACTCCCTATCGGGGACATCATTTGAGTCTCTAGATCAAGCAATGATTTAACTGAACACTTTATTTTTAATTGTGTGAGCCAATAAATGTATGTATGTATGTATTTACTTATTTACTTAAGACATTTTGAGATAAATTTTCTGTCACTTACAAATAAATTTCTAAACTTTAGTTAATCTCCATGTGTGTTTTCACATCTTCATATTGCTATCTTATAAACACCTTATATGGCTTCTTAAGATCTATAGTCTCTCTTGGTTAAAAACAAACAAACAAACAAAAAAACTGTTCATGATTGGTTTTATGTTTATCTGTTTGGTCCTATATATTTCTATATCTTCCTCTTTCCCCATTAGCTAGACTCAGCTATTTTACTTCTCCCTGTCGGCCATTTATTTTTAGAAACTAGTTGAATGAGTTCATACTGTTCAGACTACTATTGTAATGTATTTTATTGCACACAATTTAGTATATGCAACTTTCATAAATTTCTGATGTCTTCATTTGGATTCCAAGTTATTTGAGAACAATGATTATTAATAAAGATTAAATCAGGAGACAAGAAGACAAGCAAAGTTTTTTTAGTCAAAAAATATATATTTTTTCAATTTTGTTGAGCTATAAAGTGTACTTTTCATGAGTTTTGAAATGTGTACATCCATAAAACCACCTACAAATTCAAGTTAATGAATATACCAAACACTCCTAAGAGATTCCTCATGCCCCTTTGTAATAAATCTTTTCATTAACTCCACATCTACTTCTACCCATACACAATTGTTGATCTGTTTTCTGTCACTGAAGATGTTTGCATTTTTTATGTTTATATAAATTAAATTATACTAGTACTCCTTTTGTCTTGCTTCTTTCACTCAGCGTAATCTTGATATCGTTGATGCTACTGTATTTATCAATAATTCATTACTCTTTATTCCTAAATGTTTCATCATATGGTTATATCGCAATTTGTTTACTTATTCATGATTGAGGAATGTTTATTAAAAATAAAATTGCTGCAAACATTTGAGTAAATGTTTTGTAAGAACATAAGCTTTCATTTTAATTGGGTAAATATCTGGGATTGGAATGGCTAGATAGTGTAGTAGATACAAGTTTTTGTTGTTAAGAAACTGCCAAAGTGTTTTCAATAGAGATTTTAACATTTTAAATTTTAAACAGCAATGTAAGAAAATTGAGTTGTTCCACATCTTTGCTAACATTTTATATATTAATATGGCCAACATATATCAGACAAGCAGGATAATGCCAAGTTGATAATGGGAAATCTGGTAAAATTCATATTTATCTTAATGAAATATAGCATAATATTTGGCATATAGTTGGTACTTGATAAATATTGAAGGAATGGATGAAAGAATAAGTTCTTGTTAGGGACTGAATCACAAATTGCTTTAAAGATTCAAGAACTTTTGGAACAAAGAAACTAGTAGGCTATTGTGATACTCAACAAAACTTTTTTGACCCTTGTATGAAATGGTTCTTTTATTCTTCTTGAACAGAGTATATAAATACACTTGAGTGAAGTGTCACAATATTTAGAGAAATTTCTTAATGTTTGACTAAATTACATTTAAGAGATGCATAGAAAAACTACTAACTCTAATAAAAAAACTTTTTTAATGTTTATGACTTCTTAAAATTATTAGCTGTTCTATAACACTGTAGTCTTTTGTCTGAAGTATATAAAAATTAATAACCATAATATCAAACAGTTTGCAAAGTAGCTTACCCATGTAATACAATGTTAATGAGAGTTTATGATATTTCAATTTGGATAGCTAATAGAGCTAAAATAAAAATAGCAATGATCTATTATAAGAAGGACCTGTTTAGTTTTCTGGAAAGGAATAATATGGGTATGTATTATAGAACAGGCTTTGCATAAAACTTAAGTTTTACTGATATTACTGCGTTATAAGTGCTTATTTTTTCTCTGTAAATCATAAATCAAAATTTATAATGGAATCTCAAATTAATGACTCATTAACTTTGAAGCAGAAAAATTCCAACAGCCAAGGCATATAGTTAATAGAGAAATTTCCCTGTTATCAAACCACACTTAATAGCCATTATTATTATTTTGGATTACATAAAGTGGCCAAGATAAATATGTTCACTGAAAGTGCTTAATTTTACTAGATTGTCTTTATTAACAAGGCTCTATTAAGTGGTTTCAGCTGTAATAGCATTTGAGTTGCATTAGGTTTTGAAGTGATTTAGAAATTCAAATTATTTAAAAAAATTGGATGTCAGGGTGGTGGATAATTAGTAACTACTAGGTTGAAGTTGCACATTTATACTAAGTAATGAAATTGAACAGAAACACTGGATGTTGTTGAACTACAAACATGGAGCTGAGAAAACACTTTTAAAGACACTTGTTCTTTGACACGTGTAATGGAAAATACTTAAGTATTTAAAAATATTATGTTCTTTTTAGTAAGATATAAATACAATAATTAAACTAATAATGTGCTTTTCAAAGGCAAGAAAGATGGTAGGTATTTTACTTGTATGCCTACATAGGAAAGCTGTTAATTACTTTCAATAAACAATTTCACCACTAAATTCTTAAAACTATGCCTGACATAAAAAAGAAGAAATACATAAATAAAGACTTCTGTTGCACTATATAAAATTAATTAATGGTAATAGAATTTTGAATAAGTATTAAGAAGATAACATTTTCTAAATTAATATCAAAGACTACAATAAGACTAAAAGGTATTTTACTGTTTATTTTGTTCTTTTAATCTTTTATATAATCCATATATATATCCTGAGCTGCTACTATGCAGCCAGCATTCTTTTTAGCCTCTAAATATATGATAAGAAAAACAGGCATGATTTCTATTGGAGGGCGGAAATTAATATCAAGTATTTACCTTTGGTAAATGCCATGAAGTAAACATTTGAGGAAGAAAACAATTATAATTCTAAATAAACTCTTGCAGAATATTTCAGAGGATTGAATACTTCCGAAGAGGAGGAGGAGGAAGAGGAGCGCACTAATATTAGCTCTCAAAACTGTTATTCAACATTGCAATGCAAAAAGGAAAGAGAAACAAAGCTATTGAGATCAAATAAACGTAGTAAAATTATGTTTACCCTCAGAAAATAGTCTGTATAGAAATCCTATGGAAATGAGCAAAAAAATCTGGTAAAGTAACAAATGTATTAGTATTTCTAGTAGTATAAATTAATAATTTTATGGAATAAAAGGTTGATATACAAAAATATTTTTATATACATGTAGTATACATTTGAAAATTCAAATAAACAATTTAATAAAATTTGCATTAGCATCAAAAATATGAAATTCTTTAAGATAAATATGATAAAAACATATAAACTGATGCATTGAAAACTATAAAATATATCTGGGGAAATTAAATAATACCTAAATAAATGAATATGTACTGAATTTAGATCAGAAAATTCTATAATGGCTAAGCTGTCAATTTTCTCCAAATTAATGTTTAGACTTATAGAAATCTAATTCAAAATTTCATCAGGCATTCATGTAGAAATTGAATATTAGAATACCTCAATATTAGAATACCTTGATTTTTTGGTGTTACACACTCTGTTCTTTGTGCAGATTTATATTTTTATTTTTGGGTGTTGGTGCCATGTTACTTTTGGTGCCTTAACACCAAACAGTTAAAACAGCTTTTAAAAAAAGAATAAAACAGCTTTAAAAAGAAGAAAATTGGAGGACTTACTTCACCTGATTTTAAGATTCTTCATAAGGTAATCACACTTCAGAAATGGTTATTCAGAATTCTATTCAATCCAAAGCTGACTATAAAAATTGCTTTCATAATCTATATTTCAAGCAAATGCCAAAGTTTTTCTAATATAACAAATGTTAGAAACAGACTCATTTAGGAAATGAATGGTATCCTGTATATGTGGATGGCTGAAATATCTTAGAGATACTCTCTAAAATTACATAAAAAAAGGACAAACAATTAAGCTATGCAAATAGCATATATCTTTAGGGATGATACTCCAAACTATTTCCAAATAATATTGTTTGGTTGTGGATGTGGAAGATGCTGGATGATTCATGTTAACTGCAATTATAACAGAATCCTTCTAGATATTTGGCTAGTTTTCTTTAAATGAACCTTTTATGCAAGGTAGTGTTCAGAACAACTAAGAGGATCAAAACCTGACTTCATCTGATATAAAGAACAAGGTATATTATTGTTTTTGTATCTGCTTGCTAATATTTTTAAATAAATATTTGTATGAAAAAATAAATATGACAAACTTTGGTCTGAAATGTGTATTAATTTTAACTTGGAAGCAAGGTTTTGATGAGATATAAGTAATCTTTTTCTGCTTTAAAATTTTCACTGACAACCATAGGTTACCCCCCAAAAACTTAAGAATGTGTTTAACTTAATTGGTCCTCAATTGAGTGAATATCATCTATAAAACATCCTGATATATTGCAGTCCTCAGCACTCTATTCAAATTATGTAGCTTTCATCATCTCTAGTTAGTGTTCCAGGCAGCTATTCATTTTTAAACCAAATTTCTCAGCTATCTGTAAGAAAGAGCTCCAATATAGCAGGGTATCTTTGTTAATGTTTTTGTTGTTTTTATTTTTAAACATTGTCAGTAACAGCAGCCAAAAATATAAAAGAAAACTTTCATAATAAAATTGCAAGTAGGTTCTGCTTTCCATGAGTGTGTCTTTAAGTTTAATTTTGGAGCTGATTGTCTTTTCTTTGAACAAACCTTTGAATGGTCATTTAAATTAAGTGCATGTAAAATTTAAATCATATTGAAGAATTCTCTTAAGAAATGCAGTTCAACTTAATAATATAAATTAGTTATTTTTTTAAAGCAATTCTCCTTCTAAAGTTTGTTTCTGACTCTCTCTCTCTCTTTCATCTCTATCTCTATAACTATATATGTATATTCTGAAATATGAAGTCATACCTCCCTTTTCACACCTGCCATAATAGTGTATAATCACATCCCTATTCTATGTTTTGTGTGCTATTACTTGAGGAATCACATGGAGAGTGTGACTTCCTCTTACCAAATACCTGGAGAAAAGCAAATAGAAGCTAAACAAAACTTGCAGTGCAATATGGATTGTACTGTTAAGTCCTATAAATGGAGTTATTTTATTCAATAATCTAGACCTTTATATGTCTTGAGATTGGACTTATTTTTTATTTATTTTTTCTTCTTGCAACCATATTCTTGAGGCTGGAGAGAGTGTTTATTGTCTTCTGTCAATTATTCTGGGGTCCAAAGCCAATCTTCTATCTTACAGGAGATTAGTACTTGGAAAGTAGGACTTCGTTGGTATGAAGAGTAAAGAGTCGATGCCCTCTAAACCTTGGAAAGACAGGTTCTGAAATTATGGCAGCAGGAAGTGATGCCCAAGCTCTTCTTCACTGTGAATGGGAATGATAACTAGGCATGATTGTCTATCCGCTACCACAGAGAAACAAGCCGGGATCTGGGTAACAAAATGAATACCTTTGGAAAAAGCTGTAGAAGAGATTGAGCCTTTGGACACTCAAGGAAGTCATGTTTAATGTGACATTTTAAAATATCTGTGTTGTAATTCTCTTGTGTATTTTTCCTAAGCTTTCAGTGAAGTGTATAGCATTGAATGAAGCTGAGGGTCGAGTTTGTGCCCATGGTTAAAAATTAAGTGTCACAGGGAAGAGCAGTGTCAGATTGAGGGAAATGTGTCCTGAGACTGTAAGAGGCAGACTGTTACATGTGTCCTGAGACTGTAAGAGGCAGACTGTAAGAAAGGAGCATAATTTGCAGGCAGACTGATAGAAGCAATATTTATGCATGTGGGACAGTGTCTCTGACCACTGTGCTTTCACCTTAAGGAAATGTGACTCTGCGTTAGAATGCTATACTTATACACAATGTTTCTCATCCAGTTTACTAACAAGTTTTAACAGACATTTAATTTCATTTAACAATATATTATTAGAACTTTATCCTAAAGAAATGATACAAAACATTATAAAAAGCTGTATGTGTCAAACTATTTGCCTGGTAAATATTAATTATAATTGTGAACATTAGATGGAATCAAACTCCGATGATGGAAAATTAAAAAAAATAATGATAAGTTTACTTGAGAGAATAAGTGCATCCATTAAAAAAGCAGTTATGCAGTCTCAGTAAATACACTAGTAAATGCCCATTATAAATGTTAAGTGAAAAAAGCAGCATACAAAATGTCACACAATGACAACAGTAATATGCACCGAGAAGAAAATGACTAGGAAATAACATACTAAAATGATAGAAAGGGTTATAATAGGATAGTTGGATTATAATTACTTTAATCATTTTCTTCTAAAGTCCTAATTATATTTAATAATTTTTATAATTAAAAATAAAAATAAAATAAATTTAAAAAGAAAACACACTTGCCTATCTAGGGAGAATGAAAGTTGGGGCAAGAGGCAAACACAAAATGCTAATTGAGGCAATTTGCTCACACATGAGTTTGACTGAAATAAGGATGTCTTTTATCTGAGGTTGCCCTATTCTGCTAGGCTAGCTAAACTGCATGATTTACTGAGGTAGAAAGCCGAAGCACTATAGTACAAGATAAAAATATTTTGCAAGTTAGGAACTCTGAAAGACAAATTTGACTTCCTCTGGCCAGAGATTGTGTCTTAATACTTATCAAATTCAACAATGTCTATAGGAATTGCACATCTTTTAGCAGGGCAGAGGTCTCCTCTAGGTCCTTGGCTTGATGAAGGTCAGTTCATGGTCCTCAAGTTCTCTTTTAATATTTCCTTTCTCCTTCATTGTGCTTACTTTGTGGGTGCAGAGAGGGAAAAGATTCTTTTCTGTTGTTTTCCATTTTATTAAATTATTTCATTGGCTGTTTTCCAAATAGTAACAGATAGATAGATAAATGTTGTGTTCCTGTACTGTGTAAGGGTAATATCAATTTTGATATCACTATCAAGGAGGACATATTTATGCTTAAATATTTACATTTGACACTGTCATTTAACACTGACTCAATGCAGTATATAAATTATATGTCATGTATCTTCAATAAGCTTCTGTTATTTTTTTCTTCCTCTCTACTTTTCAGTCCTTCTCTATAGTACCCTTCATTTCTCTCTTCTTTACTCTCTTGTCAATATCTATTCTCAGGAAAGGATCCCCCCTCAAATTTCATTCTTCACATCCTATATCTTTTAAATTACATAAAGAATTAACTCTTCCTGGAAGATGAGTATTTCAAAATGGACAAAAACTTCAACTTGTAATAAAATTTGACCACTGTCAATATTCCAGATGGATTTGGCCTTGAGAGTGAAAAAAAAGTAAGAGAGTCATAAGAAGCATTAAGTGGCCCAGGCCAGGCCTTAAAATCAAAGTATGTCCTTCCTGAAGCAGAGAGAAAAAGAGATTTATTTTGTCATTTAGTTCACATAAGCCTCCTCTACCACATGGAGGTGCTTGTTGATAGTAAGAGCAAATGAGGCAAAGACACAAAGCTAATTGAGAAAATTAGTTGCTCATTAAAAAAATAATAATAAAATAAAACTGGAGAAAGTAAGAAAGCGATAGAATGTAATGATATCATTTGGAATCCTTAACTGTTCATTCCAATTTCTATTCCTCAATCCTCATAATCATAATTATTATAGATAAAATTTACAGACTATTTACTACATGTAAATCACCAGATTAAGTGCTTTCTGTAAATATTCTCGATGATATTTTATAACAATCCAGGGAAAAAGTTCTATTATTTTCCATTTATAGATGAGAAAACAGAAGGTCAGAGAATATGTATCACAGATTGGGGTTTCAAAGAAACAGACCCTTACATGGAGTTTAGAATATAGGATATTTATTAAAGAGTGCTCTTGAGACTAATAACTATAGAAAGAAAGGGAAGCAAGTAGAAGTGAACAGAAAGAGAAGTTGAGCCACAGTGCAGGTTTGATGATAGTCTTGGAAGAGTCTCCTGGAACTCTGGGGGTATAATTCTACTTCGGGTTTCTCCTGCTGGAGCAAGAGACTGGTTCTTTACAGGCCACTTGATCAGTTCTTAGATATGAGCCACCTTGGGAAGAGGATGAAACTTTAGACCAGATGGACCTCTGCACCTAAGCCAACAAACATTGGAGGTACTAACAATCGAAGGCTGCTGCCAAGTGCAGTCTCCACAGATAGGGTCTCAAGTCCTTCATTGAAGCTGGATCTGGGTGGTGCATCACTGTTTATTTACCATATTAAATAACTAGTTCAGGATATCACATGAGGAGCCAGGACACTAATCTTGGCAGTCTGATTCCACAGTCTGATCTCAACCAGTAACATTGTGTTGCTTCTTTTCAACCAAATCAGTGTTATGTTCTCATACTTGAAGCTGAAAGAGCCCTGGGTTATATAATATCCACCTATTCTTTTTTAATCTTTCTTACTGGTACTTGTGTTACAGATTCTTTAAAAAGTTATAAATATACTTTTTGTTTAAGAAAATGTAATTGGGATAAATTTACTAAGGTAATAATTTATTCTGCAAATCTAGCAGAATTAATCATCACTTTCTAGAGATGGCTTCCCTGTTCTCCCTTTCCAAATTGAATCACGATTTTAAACAATGTCTCATAGAACCATTGTCATTTCTTTCAGAACACTTTTCTCAGCTTGTGAGTGTACATTTATTTGTTAGAGTATTTGAAAATGCTTAGCAATAATTTGTTAAATCAGTGAATAGATTAATGAATTTTGAAGAAATATGCCATTTTTATATATTTTCTCCCCTCATTTAGGAGACTAAACATTTGGGTCTTTTGGTCTAAAGGTTAAATGGAGCAAGTTAGCTTTTAGCTATTATTTATCAAATCATTTTTTTTTTTTTTTAATTTAAGGTCACGGTTTTAACCTTGTTCAGCAAAGATAATTCATTAGTTGACGATAAGTTAAATACCTCTTTTTTTGTTTGGATAAATAATTTTTTTATTAAGCAAAAGAAAAGATATCCTATAACAAATAGCATTTGGAAGTAATAAAATGACCTTGTGCTTGCTAATGGGAAGATTAGTAAAATAAGGATATGTGGTTAGATTAGATTGAAAGCAAAAATCAAATCTTGTTTTTCTGTTTACACAGACATTGGATTTTTAGTTAGCAAGTTTCAATAAAATCAGTTGTCTGTTATGCCATCTCAGGTTTAAATCTAGAATCACTCAAGTTGTTTGCAATACAATGAACAAGTTTATATACTTTTTAAGAATAACTATAGAATCTTGCTGAAACGATTATATCTCAATGGGGTTTAGATTTAAACTTGATTTTTGAATATAGCTATCTTAATCATTTGGATCCCACTTAAGTACTAAGAAAAATAATAGGGAGGGGAAGTGAAATAAGAGAATAATTACTGAAGTATAACTGGTACTAGTAGAAGTTTTTAAAAAGTAGATGCATTGCAAATTGTAACTATAGTTGACAATCTGGTCTCCAAAGGAATAGATGGGTACAGAAAGCTTTATGAAATCAATGCAGCAAAATAACTATAAACTTGAAAAGGCTGAATTCCACTGAACCAAAACCATATATTTACAAGCTAAAAGTAAAAAGAAGGGGCTCAAAAGTTCATAATGAAAGAGAAAGATTTTTTTTTTAAATAAAGAAGAAATAGAAAGATATTCTTGATAACAAAACAAAACAAAAAGACTATATAAGGTGTAGGAATGTATTCATGTAACCATTTTTTCTATGAATACATTATTTACTCACACAGGTTAACTTTTTATAAGTATAAATTACACATAACATATAAGGTAATAAAAAATTAGTATTTTTTTTTAACATAAGAAGAGATATTGTGGACTATGTCTAAATTGCCTGAGTAGTGAATTTTCATGTTCTAATACCTAGTCCCTTTGTTATCCAAGGGCAGATGTTTTTCAGTCAATTGTTCAGTTCAAGTTACCTGGATTAAGCTTACAATTTATTCAGACCAACTAAACTAATTAAGCTGAAGAGAGAGGAAAACATTTTCCTAATGGATGACTTACATCTTGATAGAAGTGAAAATATTTGAAACATGATTATACTTCCAAGAACTTTATATCTAGTCTAAAGATTACTGGATTAAAGTTGTGACTCAGTTTATTTCAAAGCAACACTGAAAATAGTCTCTTTAAATATCTGAAGTACAGAAATAGACTAAGCTGTCCTTAAGAATGAGTGAAAATAGTTTTTCTTTTTAAGAACAAGAAAGTTGAGAAAAAACATTAGCTGGTTTCCACTGAGTGAACTCTTGGCTTTGGCACAAGCTCTAATTCCACATCAGGAAGAATATTCAATTTAACTTATCACTTTTCAATAGAATGGCTTTCATTTTTTTGACTATTACCTACTCAAGTATATTTATTTATAGTACACATGAAATGTACACATACATGCACACTCACACACGAATAAACAGTGTTGTAAAGTCATCCTCGATTACTATGATTCACTCTATTTATTCTATATTTAAAATATCAGCAGTGGTAGTAGTGTAAATAGCATTTGCTGCTAAATTTATTTCACAGGCCATGAAGAGTTCATTAATTGTGCTTTGCAAAACACTACCATGTACAGAGAACTTTTAATTAACTGGTTTTAGCAGCACATGGAATGGAGAATAGGCACAAAAGAAGCTAGGAGAGGTGTGAATAATATACACACTATGTATTTTCTTGAGATACTACATATCTATGTGAAACTTATATTTTCTAATTTTAAAAGTATTTTAAAATGACAACCACATTTTAAGGTAATAAATCTTTATCTTTACTGCAATAATTATCATTCCCAGTAGGACATTAATACATTTGAAAAATATTTCACTCTTAGCCGTGCTGAAGATTGGCAAACTATATTTTGTTTCACATTTTCTGATAGTATATGACTTTATCAAACACTTCTACAGATATGAAAAGGTGACGTTTGATAGAATAAATGATACTTGTTAACCTTTTAATGACTTTAAAATGTCATACTTTAATAACATATTCTTACATCATACTGAAAAATGTGATGCCTGGTATTCAAAAATCCATTGTAGTATTCTAAACTCATATTAAGAAATTTCTAATTTTCAGAAAAATTGATTTACTCAATTACTTTTTAAAAAAGCATTATAGTTTATTATGTACTGTCAAATTCTATCTCCAACAATAGTAGAAAAGAGGGCAAGGTATTTTAGATTCCCAACTTGATTAACATTCTCAAGATGCATAAAATGAATTAGAGATTGTTTTCCTGATAATTATATTCTAGAGTCTAGATCAGGGTGGTTAATTAGCTTCCACCAGCATGGCACTTCTGATTGATTGAAGGAGACTTCACTAAATATAAGTAAAACCAGTTTTGTTTTTAATTCTTTGCATTCTAACCTTTCTAAATAGCCACATCATCAAAAAAGGGCATTTCATAGTGGCTATGCCAAAATAAACTGATGCTTATTGAAGATGAGAAACTCATGCTAAGACTTCAAGTAATTGAAAACCTATTCCTTATTTGATAGAATCTACTGATTAGTTAAGTATGTTTTTGAGCATAACATTTCATTCATTCATTTATTCACTCATTCAAGTATTTATTGAATATTTTCTATATGTCAGTGTGTTCTCTGCTAAAGATTCAACAATAAATAGGGCATGCAAGATTTCTGCCTTTTGTTTTTGTTTGTTTTTACTTCGTTTGACAAACACAAGGGTCTTATTCATTTTCTGTAAAAAACAATTTTCTTTTCATTGATTTTCACTAATTGCTAACCCCTGTATGCTTTTTGTTCAACTGTTTCCTTTAATTTTAGTCAATATCTGGAATGTGCTTAGGATTCTTTCAATGAAGTTATCAACTCCCAATTCTGTGAAAGTTGAGACAGCCAGTATACTTTCTTCCAAAGCATATTGTTTTCATTATCTATAGCTGTGTTACAATCAAACCCAAAATGTATTGGGCTATATCAATAATGTGTATTTATTTTGTTCACATGTCTGCAATTCTTTCATAGCTCAATAAGGAAAGCTTTTTTTCTGTTTGATGTATCATAAGTTAGAATGGTCAACTGGGCTGGAAGATTTATTTGCAAGTATGCTTGCTGACATGGCTGTCAAATTGATGCTGACTATCTCTTTAGAGTTCAGCTGTGTCTGATCATTGGAGGCTTCATGTGAACCTCTCCATGGGCTGCATGGGCTAATCCCAACATTAAAACTGGGTTCCTATCGTAAGTGTGCTATGAGAGCCAGGCAGAACCTCCAATACTTCTTATGATATAATATTAGCAGTTTTAGAATTTCACCTTTGCCAAACTCTATTGGTAAAACATATCAAGTGGAGAGACATTAGACCTCACCTATTGCTGGAAGAAAGAACAAATAATTGCTTCCCATCTTAATTTAACATACATATTAAACATCTTCAACACCCCATTCTTAGCCTGATCTTAGATATGGTTCTGAAACTAAAATTTGTCTTTCTCCTTTTTCCTTCCTCCCTTCCTCCCTTCCTCCCTTCCTCCCTTCCTCCCTTCCTCCCTTCCTCCCTTCCTCCCTTCCTCCCTTCCTCCCTTCCTCCCTTCCTCCCTTCCTCCCTTCCTCCCTTCCTCCCTTCCTCCCTTCCTCCCTTCCTCCCTTCCTCCCTTCCTCCCTTCCTCCCTTCCTCCCTTCCTCCCTTCCTCCCTTCCTCCACCCCCCTCCTCCTCCTTCTTCCTCCTTCTCTCTCTCTCTCTCTCTCTCTCTCTCTCTCTCTCTCTCTCTCTCTCTCTCTCCATCTACTATATGTTTAGAGATCTTATATATCATTATGTCTCCCTTAAATTCTATCTAAATTTAGCCTAAATCACTAGATCAAAACCGAGGCTTCAGAATTATTTTTTCCCCTTCTCTACACTTTACCAACTTCTGTTGTTATTGTTGTTCACTATAGTGAATAATGAAAGCTGTTTCTCAAGCTTGCACCAATGACAAAGTCACTTAGTATAACCTAAACATTGTGGTTTTCTGCATCTGGATCATGTAGCAGTCTTATTGTCTTTGTAGGGTATACCATTTTATTATTATTTTTAAATAACTTAATTTGTGACTTCGATGAAAATGACTTAAATTGGAGATCATGGTCTAAAATAATAGATGGAGTTCAACATACTTTGCAAACCTAGGAGAAGCAATACTAATAACAACAATGTTAATGAAAACACAAAAACATTTGGGATAAAATGGAGCAAAGAAAAATGCAGTCAAGCAGGAATCAGTAGTCAACCATCCTTCCTTACTCCAATTTTCTTGTTCCTAGCACATCACTATCAAAGTGTACAGAACAGTTTTTTTCTTTATTTTTAACAGGGAGCTGTCTCTTTATAATGACTCTTTATTGTCTAATGCCTTAGTGATCTGCAGGTTTTATATCATCCCTTTCTAAAGTTTGATGTTAAATTTGGATGCATTAAAGTCTGATTACCCACTCTATTTTTATTAGTGTGAGAAGGAAACATTAAAATTTATGTTTATATCAATGTTTTTAGTAAAATACATAATTGTTATTGTTTAATAAGTTACATACAAATTGATGCTGGTATATATTTCACATGGTGTCAAAGGCATCCCGATAGATGATGTTTTCATAATACAGAGGGCTCATGATATCGCCACACTTCCGTTTGCTTTAACTGTGCTTTTATATTTTATGATTTACCATGTCCAATTAAGTGCAATTTAAATTTATATTACATATTTTCAATAAAATTATCATTATAAGTGTTGATGTCTAAAATGATTCTTCTGAAGGAGTAACAGGTTAAATAAGGAAAGTTGAATAAAAAATTAGCAGAACATTTCACTTAATGCTATTTATGAATTCATCAGGTTTGTTGTTAATGTACTTTAAAAAAAAAAAAAACAATGTGATCTGAGAAGAATTCACCCTCAGAACTGCAATTTTCAAAAAAGATTATTGAATATTCTTTTACAACCACAGAAGTTTCTCCCAGTGTAAATGGAATTTTAGCTTTATATTGTAAAATATTATTTAGCTCCTCTCTATGTAACAATTTTAATTTCTAAACTTGTATATATTTACAAAGCAATGATACAGTGTTTTATATCATTTATAAAAATTATTTATATCAATTAAAATAAAACTACATTAATTAATATAATAATGTATATACAAGGTTATATATGTATATATGTGTGTGTGTATATATGTATATATACACATATATATTAGTGTTTTACATTTTGTATTGATACAAAAATTTTGTACTGACAGTAAATTTGTACATTTTGAACTGAAATAGTAAATATCAACTATATATCCAAGGTAATCACTCACAAATTCTACCTTCTGTAAACCTTCAGCCAAGTTCTTTGCTGTGCTATAACAAGAATCTCACTTCCTCCAATTTCTTCCTCTAATTTTCATTTTGTACTAAGATAGTTGGCAATTTAGAAAGTTTTGATAACTGGTCTCTAATTCTTTAAAATATTTTTCATAGCCCCCAGTGATCTGGTTCTGTACTACCAATATTCTCTTAGGAGTTACTACATCACAGGGCAAATTGTTGGCTCTAGACAAGCAAAGGATTTTTTCTTCTATTCATTGGTGTTCTTCCGGATGGATTTTTCAATTTTCTATATATTTGTCTGCATCACAAGACTTCAATGATCAATAAATTCAACCTTGTAATTATACTTAATTACTTTGTTACATTTTGATTTCTTCTTAATTCTTATGGCAAAAGGCATATTTTTTAGAGTTACATGTCTTATATTGTAGTTTTCTAATGTTCTCAACTAGATTATGAACTCCCTGAAGTTAGAAAATAATTTTTAAAATAATAATAATAGTAAGTGGTCTGAGAAGAAGCAGAGTAGTGAAGAAACTAAGGGAAGAGAAAAACTGAATAACATTTAATGGGCAATATAAAATTGCTCTTATAGTTTGATAACACATTTCAAATATAGGATACAAAAAATGTGACAAGTTGAAAATTAACCTCACAGTCAGTGAAGAAAGACATTTCTCTTATTCAGGCTATATGCCTAAAAACTATTTCCCACCCTTAGCTGTATTAAGATATTCTGGGTTATTTATTCTGATGTGAATTGTCTAAATAAATAGAGTAAAATCTCTTATAGTGTAGTCTTTTCTTCCTCAAAATAACTTAATTGAAAGTCAAGTTTGCTATAGCATAATATGATGAAAATAACTTCAGTCTTTCAGACTTTTCTTGTAGTGCTTTGGAGATTATGATTATCAGGATTTATAAGAACAGAGCTGAATTTTCTTGTGTATCAGCACGCTTTACTTCTATTCTCTCATCTTGTAGTCATCTCTTTTTAAGAATATTCATATTAAAAACTTGAAACACAAATGTTCCCTAAAGCCCTAAATTTTTAGGGTGGATAATACTATTATTTAATCTTTACTGAGCACATTCTATAGACTAGTTATTGAATTAAATATTTTACATGGATTATGTTTTTAAATTCTTATTTCTTTCATTCCTCATCCTGAAACAGCGCTTGAGATAGACAATATTGTGCAAGGTAGTTTATTTTGAAAGTTATAGATGAAAAAATAAGTAAAGGAGAAGAGAAAGTACAAGAAAAAACATCTTTAAAGGGGGTCTCAAGCTGTTTATTAACTTTGATAATTGGTGTTTATTCCCATTAGGAACATTTTGAGAAACTCCAGAATATACCTCAGAATAGTCTGTCCCAAAGAATGAGATATTGAAGCATGCTATTGATTGAGAACTCTCCCAGACTGCACCTGTATGCTCATGCTAAGAGACTTCCTCCTGCTTTGGAAAAAGATGTAAGGCAGAAAATAAAATTTTACTGCAGCTGGAGTGGGATGCCAAGTGTGTGCAGGAAGCTGTACACCATTGCTGTGTTGACATCACATGGGCTGAGAGAGTTCTGTTATAACCTGTAATTTAGAGCTGAAAAGCTCTTTTCTAGAGTTCAGAGGAGTAAATTATGCAGGTTGATGCATGTATGAATTAGTGAATTCAGAATTCAATAACCTGCCCCATTTGGCTTCAAAATCAAAGCTCTTTAGCAATATTGACTGTAAGATATGGATGGAGGAACCAGCCTGAAATGACATTAAACAAGTTGTAGCAAATAACTGCTCTCCAAGGTACTTTGAAGATGCCAAGAGAATTTGTATAGTAGAGTGGTTAAGGGCATACACCCTGGAACCAGACTATCTGGCTTCAATTTCTAGTTCAGCTACTTCCTGAGTTTCCAATAGCAAACACTTGTCTGTCTCAATTTCTTCATATGCAAAATAAGCTTTACAGTAATTCCTAGCTCATAGGTTTGCTGTGATAAATGAACACACCTAGGTAAAACACTTTGATCTGAACCTGAGCCATAAAAAGTACTATACAGTGCTAGTATTTTTGTTTTTGTTTATGTTTTTCTTTTTTTAAAATAGTATTACTATTCTAGTTCTTTTCAAAATGCAATGCTACTTTCAACTGAGAAACCAGTATTCAAGAAGCCTCAAAGCTAGATTATGAGTTTCTGAGTACGGTGATTGTGTCACATTAATCCTTTCTTTTTCTCACTGCCCAGTTGGTGGTTTATGTAGCATGTGACATCATACATACAGAAATAAACAGTCCTTATCAAACAATATTTCCTAAAGTGTGCTCTTAAAAATTGTTGTCAGCATTCGATTGGTATAGATATCTACCATTTACTTGGAGGGTTTTGTTGATTAAGAATTTTATGATGCCAATACAGATTTAAAAAAAAAAAAAAGGCACCAAAAAAATCACACTATACTCTAAAATTAGCTTTATATAATATATAACTTTACTACTGTGCTAATTTTAGCATAACTATAACCAATTACAGATTCTATGCAGTGAGAGGCTAATAAAGTTCCTCATATTCTCTTCAATAGTATTATTTCTCAATTTTTCTTTGGAAATCCTTAAGCCAGTATGGCTAGAAAAGTAATATTCTTGTACAATGCATAATGACTTTTTTTTTTTTTTGAAGTTTCCAAATTCTACTAATCTATTTTTATGTGTTTTACACTGGAGTCCCATTTTCCTACACCGGGATCCTAAGTATTATATGATAATAAAACATAATTGCTAAGAGGATTTTCATTCTTACGTTGTACATTTTAAACAGTTAAATTCTAGCTTTGCTTTTACAGCCTAGGAAGGGTTTTTGGAACTGCAGCAGTACCAATCTCTTCTGAACTGAATATAGTGTCCTAAAGCAGTATGCTCTGTCATATTCTGGTATATACATCAACATGTCACAGCACAATGAGGAATGGGGGATGTTGTTGGCTTTTTGTGTGTGGGGTGGGGGTGAATTTCCTAATTGGAACATGAAGTATTCCCATTTGCCAAAGCCATGCATACATTTCTTGGTTGTCTTGCCCATTTGCCAAAGCCATGCATACATTTCTTTGTTGTATTGCTCATTTGCCAAAGCCATGCATACATTTCTTGGTTGTCTTGGTTGTCTTGGTTGTCTTGGTTGTCTCTCTCGGTTGTCTTCATTGGCAGGATGTCTCAAGACTTACTGTTTAACTCCTCTACTCCTGTCTTTAGCAAGTAGTCAATACATATCTTTTGAATAAATTACTATAAATGCTAAGATATTTATTTTATTATTCAGTGTTGACTGACAACTAAAGCAGTATAAAATATAATGTCAAATGCAGTATAAATTATAATAAAGAAGAAATGCCAATTATGCATAGAACTAAAACATTTAAAATTGGTACAAGGGAACATATATTTTATCTATATAATTTATTTTCACATTTTTTTCTCAATATGGTACTTTGAACACTGAATCATGTATAGTCTAGCTTAATAATGCAAATAAAATAAATATAGAGTTTAATAGTTGCCACCTCAAAATGCAACAGATTAAAAAATATTTATTCATTAGTATTTGTTAGTCCATAGATCACCTGGTTTGCTCTTTTTTTTCTTGTCTGAGCTCACTCATGAGTCTGTGATCAACTTGTATTGTGTAACCAGCTCTGTTAATTTTGGAAGAGCTGTATACAAGTATAGATATTTTCAGGTTAGTCTCTGAATTTCTCATCTGTGACAATTAGACTCTTCTCCATATAATCTTGCATCCTTCAAAAGGCTTTCCTGGACTTGTTAAGTTGACAGTGGCCAGGTTCCAAGTAAAAGTAGGTAAGATCTTTGAGGTCCATGCTTGTAATTTCACATAGGCATTCTATTGGCTAAAGCAAGCCACAAAGTTAGACTATATTCAAGATTTGAGGAAATATATTCTTTCTATTAATGACATAGTTTCAAAGTTACATTGGAAATGGCTTGGATACATGAAAAAGTATTGAAGTGATTTTTACAATGTCTATTACCATAACTTTAAGCAAGTGTACTAAAACATTTCATAATTTATGCTTTTCCTTTCTTCTGTGGAAAAAAAAAAAACTAGTAAGATAAATGGTTTTAATTGCCTTGTTTAACCTTACATATGATTTTTTAAAAAAATCTATTACATAGCCATTTGACATTTTAAATTTTTTGTTCTGCCATTAAATTAGCATTTATTATTATCTTTGAAGATAATACATTTTCTTCAAACTGAAGTAAGGGTACCTTAAAAGTACTTAAAGTTATTACAAGAAATAAATGGGCAAGGACAGTTTTATGGGGATAACTTATAAGATAACCAGCCACAATAGAAAGTTTTGAATTCAGACATGGTTTAAGTGGTAAAATGCAGTATCTCACCCACGACAAACTTACAGATTATTGAAAAAAAACACAAAAATAGTATTTTGTGCAGCAGCATAGCCTTAGCTATTATTGTAACATCAAGTATATTCTAGAGAAAGCATGAGGAGAGATGATTTTGGAAATACAGACATATCATGTAGAGCTTGTATGCCTTAATGACTTTGGATTTTGTCATGTAGAAGATGATATGACAACAGTAGTTTTACGTTTCAGGAAGGAGAAGGAAAATAACCAACATTAAGTCAGCGCTGCCATGTTCATTTTCTGATGTTTCTTGTCAAATCGCACCTCATTTTATTTTCACAGATATCCCGGTGCTGAAATCATCTTCAATTTACAAGTAAGTATACTAAATTGGAGAGGTTAATTAATTTACTTAAAATTATTCATCTAGCAAAAGTTTCTAAGACTTTACATAGTCTGTTTTATTCATTATTCTATATTCCACTATACTAGAGATTTATGTAAAAATAGTGTTGGGTAGCACTAGACCTGAGTTGAACTTATTGGCAGTAAGGCAAGTTGGGAGACCATTAAAATATCTAGATTAAATATAAAGAAGATTTGAGCCAAGGAAGTAACTATGAGAAGGAAAGAAACAAATGTTTTGGCATATATTTAGGTAAATGACTTTCGATCTATACTGTGTAACCTAGAATGCTGAACCCAAAAAATTAATTAAAGCAATGTTTGATGAGAAATTGATAACTACCTATATGTAAAAATAATCCAGTGAAAGATAGCTTTAAAATTAAACTAATTAAAACTATTTTATATGTTTTATTTTGGCTCATTCAATTATTTTATGTATTCTGCAGAATGGCTGAGTTATGATTTCCATCTTCTATATGAGGCAGACATATATTTCAGTATAATTTTGGAACTTTTTCATAGAAAAATGTATATAGGTGCAAAGATGTTATTGAACTATTTGTTAGTAAGCTATAAAATATTCATGTACAATATTTTATTTATTCTGATAATGCAAGAATGGTTTTCTTCCTTATTGCAAATGCTATTCTGAAATAAAATATTTTCTTCCTTTTACATATGTATTGTACAACAAATATATTTTAAGTGGCACAATAGTACTAGCTGAAAGTGATTCAAATCAGACACATGCCGTGATACAAGCCAAGCACTTTCTTTTTTTTTTTAATTTAAAATTGTTTTCTCATAGAATAAGTAATATTATACCCTTGAAGGATTTTCTTCTTTTCATTTGTGGAAAGACCAGATGGGTCTCACAGGTCATTCACAGTTATAGAAGAAACAAACAAAAAAAAATCTCTTTTCAGAGGTGAGACATCCTTTATTTTTCACTAGAAAACAAATTATTTGCTTGGATGGAAACCTTTTGTATAGCAGTGTAATTGCTGATATCTGTGGGGTGTCTTAGAAAATGAGATGCTCTGTCTCAAGGAGTTATAACTTATCCTTGTGCATAAAATCTGAATAAATAAATGGGAGCAGACCTTGGAGTTTCTTGCAGAGAAGAGATTCATGAAACGCAGCTGAGAAATAAGGACTAAAAGTGAAATGATAACAAGTGAACATGATGAAATTACTTAGCAGTGGGATTAGGTTGGTCTTTTTAAATGTTATATAATTTTAAACATTTTTTCTATATTTTTCATAAAGATAATTTGATTCTCCCTGATCCCAAAATGTAAATGATATGTATGTAAAGCTGATAAATCTTTGATATTAAACTTTAATTATCTTTAGCTGTCTTATTTTTTTATTTAATTAGATTGATAACATTGTGCTAAATGATCTGTACAATAGGAGGTAAATTATTTATTCATTAATTCACTCAACAAATATTTACTGAGTGCCTACTATGAGTCAAGTTCTATTCTTGACACTAAGATTAAGACAATAAAGAAAATAACCAAAATGCATTTTATCTTGAAGTTATAAACTAGTAGAGGTATAAAGAATATAAATATATAAAAATATATAATAAATATATAATGGATAAGTTTGTGATAATACTGCGAAGAAATATAAGGTTGTCTGGGAAATCCTCTCTGAAAGGCAATATATGAATAAATATTTTAAGGAAGGGATAGAAAAAAAAATTCTGGTGTCAGAAAGGATGTCCAAAGTAGGGGGAAAAACCAGTGCAAAGGCCTTAAGTATTTGGCGTATTCATAAAACATCAAGTGAGCGATGCTGTAATAAAGGTGTGGTATAAATTTAGACTTATGTAAAAAATAAGAGGAATAGTCCCTACATAATTTAGTATAAAATGTAATTAAATTTCAAATATAAAATTCTTATTCTTTTTGATATTGTAATTTAATTTCTAACTAATGTACTTACTTGTTGGTGTTCATGAATTTGTTTTTAAAATTTGTGACAATTTGACGAATTTAATGTAACATAGAAACAATATTTTTTTTCTTTACCTCCTATTCCATGTATTACCAAATGACAGAACAAGATTGAATATTGAAATATCTCAAAAATTGAAAATAGTGGAGAGGAGCATGACCAGTTCTGGAAATAAAGATTACATGTCATGCCTTTGCCAGAAATATCAAGAATTTTAAACAAGGATTTGAAACCAGTTTGAAAGTATAGTTTTAATATTGGAATTTATAATACATATATATCTTTTTTTCATTCTATTTCTGACACAGAGCTTCTAAAACCTTTAGAAATTGCCAAAGTGATGAAAGCATAAATTGTCTTTTGTTATGTTAATGAGGTGACTTTGGGACCACAGCTAAGGACTGGGGCTGGCTGCAAGGAGAACTAACCTATGTGATTGAAATGTTAAAATTTAAGTCTCATTCTTGACCTTCAGAAAGATAGAGAGGCTGAAAGGCAAATTGATGGCCAATGATTTGATCAATTATGCCTATTGATGACACATCCCTAAAAACCTAAACTACTAGTTTAAAGAACTTCCAGTTTGGAAAACCATGTGAAGATCTTGGGATAGTGATACACTAGGAAAGAGCATGGAGACCCCATGTCCAGTTCCCATATCTTGCCCTATGCATCTCTTCCATCTATCTGTTCCTGAGTTATATCCTTTTATAACAAACTGATAATCTAGTAAGCAAATATTTTTTCGGGTTTCTGTGAGCTGCTCTAGCATATTAATCAAACCGAAAGAAGAGGTATTTGGAACCTCCAATCTTTAACCAGTGGGTCAGAAACATAAGTGACAACTTGGACTGGCAATTGGCATCTGAAGGGGAAGTGATAGCAGTCTTCTAGGAGAAGACCTAGCCCTTAATCTGTGGGATCTAATGCTATCTTTATGTGGAATAGTGTCAGAGTTGAGTTGGATTATAGAGCACCGAGCTGGTATTGGAGAATTGCTTGATGGCATGGGAAAACTCCCCCTCAACACTCACACATTATAGTTGGCTGCAGAATCGTAATAGAGAATATTTAATAAGAAGTTGTCTTCCAGAAAAAAGAGCACAATATCACAGGAAAGAGTAGAGAAGATCTTAGCCATGTAGTTTGAGGGACAAAGGAGAATATTAAGACCAGTTATGTGATAGAATACATTCCTCCTGGATCATCTTTGCCTTTAAAGATAAGCATGTTGATAACAGTAACAGGAAGAAGACCAGTGCTACACCCATTTAGGAAACACTGGGGCGGGAGTCTTCTACAGACACAGGCACACTACATTCTTCAGGGGGAGCTAAGTTAATAAAAGCACATGAAAATGTTCCCAGCATGAACTCTTTTGCAAACAGAAATATGTCATATGAAAAGAAATTCTGTTGACAATACAGTTTTCCTAGTCCCTAATCACTGCAGAAGTTACTTAGACTAATATAAATTAGCCCTTTAAGAAGATCTGAGGACAGTCTAACAAAATCTAAGAAAAGAATAAAGACATGTAAGGAGAGCCAGTCATTTTATTTTTGAAAAATATCAGATTTAGATAGACTCACCTTGTTCAATGAGGATAAATGGAATGTTTGAGGAAAAAAAATATTGTTTTTAAAAACTTAGATATTAACCACTTGCTTCCTGAAGTGCTATGCCTCCTTCTTGATTTCCATATCTCACCATTAAAGGCAGGAACCTTAGACTATTTAATTTACCGATAGCTTCCTAACATTCGAAAACAGTGCCTGTCTCACAGATGTTCAATAAGTATATAGAAAATAAGTGAATGCATCTTTCTGACCTTCCTATTTAGCATTACCATTTGTAATTTCTTCTTGATCTGCCCAGCACTAAATATGGCTTATGTCCGAGGCCTTCTTTACTCACTCTCCCCAGTAATCTTAATAACATTTGATAACGATGACAATGGATTCTCTGAGTATCCACAACTTCAACTATCTGCTTCACATTTCCACTTGAGTATTGAAACTTCAAATTTACACCTGTAAAATAGAACTTATATCTTTATTATATCTGATCATCCTAGATTATTTATCAGCCAATGCTGGCTTTATTTAACCAGCTGCTCAAACCAGAAAACTTGTCTTTATTTTGTATTTATTTCTCCCTGCTACATCTCGACAATAATAAATTCTCTTTAAACCAAGAAGTAATATCTACAATTCATCAATTTCTTTCTATCCCCACTATCATCAACTAGTTCAGGTCCTCATGATTTCTTTTTTGAATTACTGCTTCAGATTTCTAACTAGCCCACTGTTTAACAACCTCCAACACAATCTTTCCTCAATGCAAATCTGTTCACAGTTACTTGCCAATTTAAAAGCCTTTTGTGAATTTATCACTTTAGGATGAAATTTAAAGTTCTTATCATGATTTTTAAAACATTTTGTGAGCTTTCTTATAGTTACCTCTCTAGTCTCATTTCTCTGTGCATCACTTCTAGAAAACATTGCTACAGAAATCAAACTTTTTTTTTTTTTAACCTTTTTTGAATGTGATCCTTTCTCTCATCTCTAGGTCTCTGAACACGTTATTCTCCTCATCTAAGAAATATTTTTCCTCTTCTTTCTGTTGTCCCTATTCCTTATTCTTCTCTGAGCTAAAATCTCCAGGTCTTAATTTTGTCATCACTTGATTTGGGAATCTTTTTATGATCAGAAAATCTGGATTAGGATCTCATTCTTATGCTCTAAGCCTTGCTGCTGTTATATCCATACACTCATCAAAATTCTTATTAATGTGTCTAGATTTCCAATTACACTGTAATATTCATGAGAGCAGGAACATGTTCTTGTTGACTGGTAAAGTACATGTACATTATAAGTGCTCTATAAATAGTTTTGAATGCATGATTGAACAATTGAAGATATACAGAAAAAATATTAATTGTGATTAAGCATTTGAATTGATAAACCAAGTAAAGAAAATCTTCCTCGTCAATGACGGCAGGCATCATACAATCTGCTAAGGGCCTAAATAGAATGAAAAAAAAAAAAATGAAGCAAAAGTAAATTTACTCTCCATTTGAACTGGGACATACACCTTATTCTGTCCTCAAATTCTGGCACTCCTGGTTCTTAGGACTTCGGACTCAAACTAAATTACACCTTTGGCTTTCCTGGTTCTCCAGTTTGCAGACAGCAGATTATGGGACTTCTCAATAATAACCTTTTGTAATCTCATGGGCCACATTGAATAATAAATCTCTCTCATGCTCTCTCTATATATATGTAAAGAGAGAGAGCAAGAGAGAGATGCTGTAGAGAGAGAGAGATCAGATATCAATATCTACCTACCTATATATAGACAATATATAATAAGAATATAATTGCATATATATTAGATTCTTAATCTCTCTGCAAAACAATTTATTCATATATAGATATATCTATATCTATCTTATTGGTTCTGTTTCTCTGGAGCACTCTAATACAAATGTAATAAATTGCTTCACTATTGATTAACCCAAATATAGCATTTCTACATGCTTCAGGTTTTTAAGGTGTACACTGAGATGAAGCATTTGTTTTTATACCTAGGTGAGTTAATTATATTTTAAAACACCCTTTGTTATTCTTTCAGCGTAATTTAAAAATATTTACGACTGTTCTTTTAGATGCTTTTCATGTGTGAAAACGAACAGCATATTATAGTATTCTTTTCATAATTTAATTTTTGAAAAAATATAAAATAAATTTAAAATTCACTTTAAATATATTATTCTTTGGATGCTATTAAGGAAATATGCATAAACAAATTACTAGTCTAAAAAAAATCTTAATATCTCATTTCCTCCTTCTCCAAGCCTCATTTAATAAAGGAAAGTCATTGAAAACTTAGCTGTCCTAAAATGTTACTCTTCTTGGACTATTAACTTTTTTTTGAGGGTTATATGATCATAACATTTACCTTAATTTTGAAACTTCTCAAGTTGTGTAACAACAAGTTAAAATTGCACAATAAAAGCTTGTCAACTGAATAAACTATCAATATAATATTACTAGCTGACAAGAGTATTCTTAATCAAATAACAAAATGAATTTATACAGCATCATTGACCTTATGCTCAGCATAGTTTTGCACTGATAGAGAATAATGCTTAAAAGCATTGATAGTAGCTGTGATCTGTCTTATTTAACCTCTCTACAAAACAACTTATAAAATAAAGACAATTACTTTTCTACTTTATTATATTTCTTATAAGAACTAAATGAGATGATGCACTTAAAATAATACATTTATTATACGTAACAATAAGCACTCAATAAATGTCATTTTTTAATAATTTTTACATTTTATCAATTACAGTGAGCATACAATATTATATTAGTTTCATGTGTACAACATAGTGATTAGACATTTATATAACTCATGATCACCTGAATAAATCTAGTACCCATCTGACACTGTACACAATTATTACAATATTATTGACTATATTCCTTATGCTATACTTTAATCCCCATGAATATTTTTAACTACCAATTTTTACTTATTAATCTCTTCACCTTTTTCACATACTCTAAGTCCTCCTCCCATTTGACAACCCTCAAAATGTTCTCTGTCTCTACGAATTTGTTTCTATTTTGTTTATTTTGTTCTTTAGATTCCACATGTAAGTAAAATCATATGGCATTTATCTTCTTCTGACTGAGTTACTCTACTCAGCACAATACCCTCTAGGTTCAACCATGTTGTTGTTGATGGCAAGATTTTATTTATTTATGTATTTTATGGCTGAGTAATACTATATTGTATATATGTACTATCTCTTCTTTATTCATTCATTCATTTATGAACACCAAGGTTGCCTCCATATCTTGGCAATTATAAATAATGCTACAATGAACATATGAATTCACATGTCCCTTTGAAGTGGTGTTTTGGATTTCTTCAGATAAATACCTAGAAGTGAGACAAATGGATTCTTCTTTGTTTCTTGTAATAGCCTTTATTTTAAAGTCTATTTTGTCTGGTATAAATATTGCTACCCTGCTACCCAGCTTCTTTTTTTCTTTTGTTTTCATTTTTAATAAATATGTATTTCATCCTTCTATTTTCAGTCTGTGTGTGTCTTTTGATCTAAAGTGAGTCTCTTGTCGGCAGCATATGTCAGAGTATTGTTTTTCTATTCATTCAGCTAACCTATCTTTTTTTTCCTCACATAAAAGTTCTTAGTTTATTAATCTTTTCATTAAAAATATGCTCAATCACCACAGATTAAGTCATTAATAAATCTTTACTGTTGCTGTTGTTCAATCTCCATATCACTTTTTGCCAATACCGACATTGGCCTTTACAGTCCCCCTAACATTTTTTTATTCTGTTCTTGTGTTCCTTTTGCTGTTTTCTTGAGGTCTTTTTCTTCTTATACAGGTCATGTCTTGCAAGTCTATATTTGAGTTCAGTTTTCTTTGCATAATCCAAAAAAGTTATAAATTATTCCAAAGCCAGTTGTCTTGCCACCAACAAAATGGATTCTGAGTTCAAATACAAAGATGACATATGGTGTGATCTTATACATTTTAGCTCATTTTCCCCAAATTTCTGTCTTAGGTGCTGTTTCCTTCCCAGAGTGAAGGACATTGACGACCATTTGTTTCTGTTGAAGTAGTGTATTGGTCATGAGCTTACTGGTCTGGATAGTTACTATCTTATTCATGATGGTGGCCAACCCTCAGGCACCCAGGGAGGAAAAGAAAGCCACTGTTCACCAGCCAATCATATCAATACATACCGGCCACCTTATCTTTTGAATGGAGCATTTACATTTAAAGTAATCATTGATAGATACATAGTTATTACCATTTTATTATTCATGTTTTTTATCTTTTTTCTTCTTCCTTCTCCCATTCTCCTCCTCCCCCTCTCTTCCCCCTTCCTTCTCCTCCCCTCCTCCTCCTCCCCCTCTCTTCTTCTCCTCCTTCTCCTTCTCTTCCTCCTCCCCCTCCTCCTCCTTCTCCTCCTTCTCCTCCTCCTCCACAGACGAATGAACTTCACTCGTTGAGAATGCCCAAGAATGGTAATGAGGACGGTTCTGTCCTGCATTTGGGAAGGGGTTTGATGGTTCCCAGTTTCCGGTGACGAGGAGGGAGTCTGCCTGGTGCGAGTAGGTGTGAGCGGCTTCTTCTTCTTTCTTCTTTCTTTGAAGTTCCTCTGAGAGAGACTTCTTATAATAGAGTTGATGAACTCCTCCATCTTTTTCTTTCCTGGGAAGCTCTCTATTTGTCCTCTGATTCTAAATGATACCATCTTTGCTGGGTGGAGTTTCTTGGTTGCAGGTCCTTGATTTTTATTACTTTGAATATTTCATGCTAGTTCCTTCTGGCTTGCAACGTCTGCTGATAAATTAGTTGACAGCCTTATGGGAGCTTTCTTGTAGGTAACTAACTGCTTTTCTTTCACTGCTTTTAAGATTCTCTCTTTGTCTTTAATCTTTGGCATGTTAATTATGATGTGTCTTGGTGTGGGCCTCTTTGGGTTTATCTTGCGTGGGACTTAATCCACTTCCTGGGCTTGTATGTCTATTTTCTTTACCAGGTTAGGAATGTTTTTTATCATTATTTCTTCAAGTTTTCAATTCCTTGCTCTCTCTCTTCTCCTTCTGGTACTCTATGATGTAAATGTTGGTCTGCTCGACATTGTTCCTGAGGTCTCTTAAACTAGTCTCATTTTTTATGTAGATTTGTCTATTTGTTTCTGTTCTGATTGAGTGGTTTCTGCTACTTTATCTTCTAAATTGCCGATTCAGTCCTCTGCTTTATGTACTCTACTATTGATTCCCTGTAATGTATTCTTCATTTAAGTTATTTCATTCTTCATTTCTGACTGGTTCTTTTTTATGTTTTCTATCTTTATTTTTGTTTTCTATTTCATTGTTAAAGTTCTCACTGAGTTTCTCTTCCCCTAAGACCATTGAGCATCTTTATGACCAGTGTTTTAGTTCTGCATCTGGTAGAATGCTTGTCTACATTTTGTTTTCTCTTTCTGGAGCTTTGTTCTGTTCTTTCATTTGAGACATGTTTCTTTGTCTCCCTATTTTTACTGTCTCCTCGTGTTTGTTTCTATGTATTAGGTGGAGATCCTATGTCTCTCAGTCTTAGTAGAGTTCCCTTATGTAGTAAGTGTCCTGTAGGGCCCAGTGGTGCAGTTTTCCCTGGTTGCTTGAAACATGTGCTCCAGGAGTGTACATTGTATGGGTCATATGTGCTCTCCTGTTGTAGTTGAGGCTTGGTTGCTGTTTGCATGTCAATGGGAGGGATTGACCCTTGGGCTAATCAGGTTGTAAGGACTGGATGGTGAAGGGTTGACCCTGCAAAGGTTACCATCCCAGTCTGCCCTTTGAGTGTGTCATCTTGAATGCAGCTCTGGGTGGTGCTCTGGCTTGATCTGAAGCTGGCCATGGGGTGTGCCAACACCGGGGACTTCTGGGAGGGATCCTGCCATAGGCCGAGTTTAGCCACAGCTTGTTTCCTCCCCAGGGTCACCTGGCAAGATTCACCAAGCAATTGTGCAAATGGCTGTCACCAACACTGGACTTGGAAATAACATGAATCAACCCAAGACGGAGGCAGGCTGCCACTAATGCTAGGCTTGGGGCTATTCAGAAAGAGTAATGGGAACACTGAGCTCAGATGCAATTTCTTTGTTTTTGTGAACCTTTGAGAGATTTTAGGAAAGTCCAGACCATGCGCCAAGACAGGTGATTTTCATGGAAAATCCACTGGAAGTAGCTTGAGTGGGACTGGAAGTTGGGTGGGGTAGGGTCTCAGGGAATCACCAGGACTGGACGACCAGTGTTAGCCAGGCTGATGGAGACTCAGAAATGATGGCCACCTGTCTGCACGCTGGAAGTAGGGAGGGTTCAACAAAGAATGAATTTTTTCAGCACTTCTGTCTGGATGAAAGCTGTCTCTCTAGCCCTCGCCCTGATGCCAGATGATTCAGTTCCTCTCCGAATATCTCTGGCATTTTTTGAGCTGCTGCCCCAACTCTGGAGCTCAGAGCAAGTGAATCTATTGCAAGTAAATCTGTGCTCTGGCCCTTTAAGAGAAATTCTTGGAACTCCAGCTGCCCTTCATCTCACTCAACCAGAAAATGAATCTCTGCTGGTTTTCACAGCCAGAAATTGTAGGTACTGGAACCCTGGGCTGGCAAATGTTCTATGGGGCTGAAACCCCTCACTCCTCCAGGAAGACCTCCACAGCTGAGATATCCCTCCTGATTTTTAACTGCCACAAATGGGTATGAGACCAGCCCATTTTGTGTTGCTTTCCCTTCTACCAGTCTTGATATGGCTTCTTCTGTATGTCTTTAGTTATAAGACTCCTGTTCAGCTAGACTTCAGGCAATCCTCAATGATGACTGTTCTGTAGTTTAGTTGTAATCTTGATGTGGTTGGGAGAGGCAGCAAGCATAGCACTCACATACTCTGCTGTCTTGACTGGAAAATTCCAATAAATATCATTTTGAAGTAATTAGAAATATTTTGCTTGTTATTCCTGAGTGTGTGTGTGTGCATGTGTTTATTCTGTTTTATGAGTCTCTTCTCTTCCAAATCTGTAGAGCTTTAAAATTCCTCAAATGTTTTACTTGTGTTTTCTGAGTTCTTAGAAGCAGTTCTGACCCATCATTCCTCACATAAAAAACTCGTGTTAACCAAATTTTTTAGTTTGTAGTTATTACTGCTTTAAGTCATTTTGTTTGAAAAATGTCCAAAATTTTTTGTTAGAACATTAATTCTAGAGGTGATTAGGCACAACATTAACTCAGTTGACTAGAGCACTGTTTGGAAAAGTATCTCTGTAGTGAATTAATTGGTATTTTAGACTGAGAGCATTCATGTATCTTCAAATGTGCCTTACTTTATCCAGGAAACATTCATGAGAATACATTTGCCATCTAATGAATATTTGGCGTTAATATACTTATACACTTAAAGTAACTCACTTTCTCAAAATAAGTGGAATTACTCTGACTTTAGTCAGATTTGAAAACCCATTATTATGATTTATTTCAACATTTACTGAAAATCAATAGTGCACCATGCAAGCCAGAGTGACACAATTCTACAGCTATACTAGCAATTATGCAAGTTAAACTAGTTTTGTTACATATATGCCAAAATTCAATTTTTAAGCATGGATAACTTTATTTTACTTATTTCAAACTCAAAGTCATAGAGGACATCATGCACATACAATAAAAAGCTTTAAAAAGTTCAATCGTGTGCTAGCTATCTATGACAAGCTTCAAAAACTTGAAAAGAAAGACTGCTGACAAAGCAGAGAATGTGGGTACACTTCTTTTCAAACAATAACCCACAAATGAAAGAAGAAACTAAAAATTCAACCAGAAATAAACCTTGATTGTTCTCCTGTCAGCCTGTCACCTACATGGAACAGCTATTAAAGCAAAGACAGACAGAGCAGCTGTTGCTACTAAAAGTATTAATGCTAAAGCTTTTTGTAGTTATTGTTTTTATTAATATTAAACCGTGCTGACATCTTTCATTAATTTAGTGACGCTGCCCATCTCAATTAGTCTCTCCACAAGGCCTGTGTCAATGTCACAGTTTCATCCAGATTTGTATTCATATCTTTTTATGAATGTATTGGAAGTCAATCTACCTCTTCCTCATTTTGTGTATTATATCAAGTTAAGAACATTTTAAAAATGTTTTGAATATGCTTTCCTTATTGAGACAAACCCAAATTAATCCATAGATAAAAGTGGAAAAAATGCTCTTGTTTTTGTAGTTTTCATAAATGGTAATCCTGCAAGTACTTTGCAAGGAAAGTGACACAACACAGAAAATAATCCAAAACAAACAAAGCTGAAAATGTAATGAAGTATAAAAGAATTCAGACCTCACCTCTTATAACTCCTAAGTTACCACACCTCAATTTCTTTGTCTGTATAGTTCCCTAAGATTGGAATGTCCTTCCATCTCTTTTCAACTTGGTTACTTCTAATTATTCCTATACATTCTTCAGATGAATTGTCACACCCTCTTTTAGATTCCCTTAGGCAGAGTTAAATACTCCCTTAGGTATTTACTACTAACTTCATATGAATTCTTCTATATAGCACTTTTTATAGGCACTTATATAAAGGCCACTATTTTGTGGACCCCTGAGGACATGAACTTGCATTCTTCATTGCAGATATTGAGCAAAGCCACTACAGAATGCATATAAGTCAAATTGATGTTCTATTTTAAAGAATTGGTGCCTCCTTATTTTCCACATGTAAAATAGAATCAGTTATGGTACTTTTACCGTGGATTTATAAAAGTTGAGCTATGTTCAGAAGAAACTGATCAGGATAGAAACATGGAATTATATCATAATAAAAATATATGATGTCACTTAAGATGATTAACATTGAGAAAAGATGCCTCAAAGAAGGAAAAGACCAATAAGTGAAAAATACTGAGAAGCACAATTCAACTGAAGACTTAACAATGGATATGCTAACAATTAGTAAAATCCAAAGATGGAATGAAATATTCCAGAAAATAGCAAACTATTTATCAGTGAAGATATTTAAACACTTGGTTCAGTAAAATCGAGCATTAAATGGGCTGAAAGACTACCTTAAGTTTAAAGACTCCTTTCCTCTAATTTTCATAATGCTAATATCCTACTTAATAAAATTAGGGTAAGACTTTAGAGCTTTAATTTTACAGCATATTTTAGCTTCTTTTTCCTATATCAATGCTTTAAAGACACATTTTTAATGTTTCTTTTCATAAAATCTGTTCAGCTGTGGGAAATCCTAGGCTTATACAGTTTCCCCACGTTGGATGTTAAAATACAATTGCTATAGATTTTAACTTTGTGTTTTTAATAATATGAAATTTACCACTTTTATAGTAGTGCATAACTCTAGATAGTATTTCAATCTCTTTCTCTACAAACGATAAACTGTTTTTTTTGTTGTTGTTTATTTGTTTGTTTTTGTCACCTTCCAACCTTGAAATGTCTCCTCTAACTATTTCATTGTACTGGAGGTCCTTACCATTCAACATTGCAAGAAAAAGAAGTAAAATGCATCTAAAGTGGAAAGTAAAATTAAAACTGTCTTTATTCTCAGATGACATGATTGTCTACGTGAAAATCTAATGCTATCTATAAAAAGCTGTTAGATGTAATAAGTGAGATTTACAAGTTGGCAAAATATTGCACCATATATGATAGAATTAATAATATGAAATACTCAAGTATATATCTGGAAAAAATATATGTTGGGCATTTATATTGAAAACAACAAAATATTTCTAAGAAATATTAAAGGAGACTTAAATTGCAGAAGAAATAATTATGTTCAGAGAAAACACTCAAAATTGTTGAAATGTCAATTATCAATGCAATCTGATTTAAAATTTCAGCAAACTTTCTTTTAGAAATTGACAATCTGATTTTAAAACTCATATAAAAACCACAAAAGCTCTAGTATAGTCAAAATTACTTGGAGAAAAAAAATCAAATTTGACAGATTAACCATTACCTGATTCGCATAATAACTTATATACACTCCAATGTTTGCTAACAATATCTAAAGATGACCAATAATAATATTATAATGTATTTGAATATCACAAACTATTACATTTTTTTCCAACTTTGTAACATTTTTGTCATTTTATAACATTTCTATATTATTTAAAAATCATTGTTAATATTCTCATGTAATAAATGTCCTTAATTTCTTAACTATTTTTCTATTCAGTTTGATTTTTAAAATTTTATTCAATTTATTGAGGTGACATTGATTAATAAAATTATATAGGCTTCAAGAATACAATTCTATAATACATTATTTGTGTATGCATTTCGTATTCACAACTCAAAGTCAAATCTCCTTCCATCACCATATATTTTTGACCCCCTTTACACTTTTCTACCCCCCTCCTTCCCCTCTGGTAACCATCATACTATTGTCTATATCTATAAGTTTTTGATTGTTTGTTACTTTCAGTTTTATATCCTACATATGAGTAAATCATATTTGAAAAGATCCTTAACATAGCTAGCTATTAGGAAAATGCAAATCAAAACCACAATGAGATACCATCTCACACTTGTTAGAATAGCTATAATCAACAGGACAAGTAATAAATGCTGAAAAGGATGCGGAGAAATAGGAACCCTCATGCACTGCTTGTGGGACTGCAAATTGGTACAGCCACTACGGAAAACAGTATGGAGATTCTTCAAAAAACTAAGATTTGATCTATCATATGATCCAGAAGTCCCTCTACTGGGTATTTACCCTAAAGACTTGCAAACTTATATCTGAAAAGATATTTGCACACCGATGTTCATAGCAGCACTATTCACAGTGGCCAGGACATGGAAGCAACTGAAGTGTCCTACAATAGATGATTGTCTAAAGAAGCAGTGTACATATATACAACAGAAATAATATTAACTCAGCCATAAGAAGAGATAAAATACTGCCATTTGCGACCACCTGGATGGACATTGAGATAATTATGCTAAGCGAAATAAGCCAGAAAGAAAAAGCTGAAAATCATATGATATCACTTTTATGAGGGATATAAACCTAAAAGCAACAAATGAACAGGACAAATGGAGACTCATGAACATGGATAATAGACTATGGTTACCAGAGGATAGGGGGTGGGGAAGGAGGGAAGAGATGGACAGGGTAAAAGGGGTCAAATAAAGGGGGTTGGGGTAGGCTGAAGTGGATAAAGGGGATCAAATAGATGGTAGCTGAAGGAAACTGGACTCTGGGTGGTAATTGCACAATTGAATATACAGATGTCAAATTATAATGTACACCCAGAAATTATATAATTGTATTAACAAATGTTACCCCAATAAACTTAAAAAAAAAACAGTAATAATTTGACATCTATATATTCTTGATTCAGTCTAGGAGGTCGTCTTTTTCTAAGTACTGGTCTATTTCTTTGGGTTATTAAATTTCCTATTAAATACTTTTTCATAGTATTCTTGCATGATACTGATTTCTGCTCTCATTTTTGATGATTTTTTTCCTTCTGCTGAATTTAGCCTTCGTTTGCCCTTCCTTTTCAATTTTTTAAAGATGAAGCATTAGTCTGTTTATTTGGGCTCATTCTTATTTTTGGAGATAGGCCTGTAATCATATGAACTTTCCTCTTATGATTGCTTTTGCCATGTCCCCCAAATTTTGACATGTCATAGTATCATTATCATTCATTTCCATGTATCTCTTGACCTTTCTTTTTATTTCTTCCCCAACCCAGTTATTCTCAGTAGTATGTTATTTAATATCTATGTATTTGTGGTTCTTCCTGTTTTCTTTTGTGCAGTTGATCTCTAGTTTCAAAGCATCATGATCAGAGAATATGGTTGGTATGATTTCAACCCTCTTATATTTGTTAAGGCTATCTCTGTGTCCCAGTATGTGGTCGATTCTTGAGAATATACATGTGCACTAGAGAAGAATGTATAAGCAGCTCTTTTGGGGATGGAAGACTCTGAATATTTCATTATGTCCAGTTGGTTTATTGTGTCATTTAAAAATGTTATTTCTTTAGTGATTTTCTGTTTGGATGATCTGTTCACATCTGAGAGTGGGGTATTTAGGTCCCCTACTATGATAGTGTTTTGATCTGTTTCTCCCTTTAGTTCTGTTAGTAATTGCTTTACATATTTTGGGGCTCCCTGATTGGGAGCATAGAAATTAATAAGTGTTATGTCTTCTTGATGCATGATGCCCTTTATCATTATGAAGTGTCCCTCAGTATCTTTCTTTACTTTTTTTTATTTTGAAGTCTATTTTATCCAATATTAGTACTGCTACTCCCACTTTTCTCAGAATGCCACATTTACTTTAAATATCACTTTCCACCTTTTCACTTTGAGTCTATGTTTGTCTTTGGAGCTGAGATGTGTCTCCTGGAGGCAGCATATGGTTATTTTTGTGTTTTGATCAATTCTGCAACTCTGTGCCTTTTTATTGGTGAGTTCAGTCCATTTACATTTAGGGTGATTATTAAAATATGAGGTCTTCTTATAGCCATTTTATCTTTTGCTTTCTGGTAGCTCGGTGTTTCCATTGCTTCCTTGTCCTTGTGTTTCTGTTTTCTTTATTTTGGTTGGTTTTTGTGGGTTTTGCCTCTGGTTCTTCTTGTTTTATGTTATATACTTCGGTTCTGAATCTTTGGTGTGTGGTTAAGGTTATGAATATGAAAAGGATAGTTACATATACACAATCGTCCATTTTCTTCTGCATGTGCCTTATCTCCATTCCCTTTTGTGAATTTGGATCTTTAAATCCCCTCCTTTTCAGTCATTGTTATCTCAATTTGTCTCTACTTATGCTGAACATTCATTACTAGCTTGTTATAACAATTCTCTTCTTATTGTTTAAGCTTATAATGCCCTGTTCTTAGTAAGGATTGCACTCCTCTGCTTTAATTTGCCTGAGAGCCACTTTACTCCTAATTATGTATTATTTTTTTCATTTTGTTTTAGGTGAAGTGATCCCTTTTAGTATTTCCTGTAGTGCAGGCCTCATAGTGGAGTATTCCCTCAATTTTTGTTCATCCAGAAAGGTCTTAATTTCTCCTTCATCCCT